>NW_011499996.1:0-6321 GCF_000495115.2 Populus euphratica | reverse complement strand
AGTTGTTGAACTCACACTCTCATTATTTATCATTTTCAGGCTTATAACTTGATAGCAAGTCATTTTTGTTGAACCTTCAGAACCTGCTCTTTTGGTTGTAATTTGTATATTTTTCTTTATGTCTAGTTAATGCTCCACAACTATGAAATTTATACTAACTCTTGTATTAAAACAATTAAATTATATTATAAATTTTATTTTGTTATTAAGGTTGCGAACAACTCTGATTGAGTTGATTAAAGGATAAGTTTATATGTAAATTTGGGTTCGCATAAGTATGGAACATTGGAGGGAACCTTGTCTATGTATTGGTCATGGATCGGGGAATTGGGTCATGACATACCCACTGCTATATATTCTTCTTTAGTTATGGATAGGGCTACTGAGTTTTGTTTCCTGTTAGCCCAAGATACTAGTGATAATCCTAGAAAGTGATATGTTCAACTAATATTTTTTCTATCAATTTTACATCCTGTAAAATTTATATCTGAATAACTAATTAAATTTAACGTGTATTTTCAAATATCAGAACCCTAAGTCAATTGTACCATGTAAATATCAAAAAGCTCATTTTATGACACTAATATACGATTATTTTGGATATGTTTGAAAACATGCACATAAACAAACACTAAACATGATATTGAGTCTACTAGTGGTTAAATATAATAGTGAACCAATCATACCTCAATATTTGGTGATGTTTACATTCCTATCATTTTATTCCATATCAAGCTTTGTTGATGCTCTCATGGGTGTGTCGACTTCCTTCACATGTTTTATCCCAAATCTTTTTAGTAGATCCTTTATGTATTTGCCTTGGTTAATAAAGATGTTATCCTTTATTTGTTTGATTTGTAATCCAAAAAAGAAATTTAATTCCTCCATCACACTCATTTCGAATTCATCTTGCATCTATTTTGCAAATTCTTTACAAAAAGATGTATTAGTAGCATTGAATACATATGTTTATACAATTAATATGTCTGCCATGATAAACCATTTAAAAATATGCTTTTTAAATCCATTTGAAAAGGTGAAAAATTAATATGACATGCAAAAGCTAAAAATATTCTTATGGATTCTAGTCTATCCACATGTGCAAAGATCTTTTCATAATCAATACCTTCTTCTTGATTATAATATAACCTTTTATGACTAGTTTAACTTTTTTTCTCATTATGGTTCATGTTCATCAACTTTATTCCTCAAACCCCATTTTTGTTCCTGTAATGGATTGATTTTTAGATCTATAAACTAGTTCCTAAACATCATTCCTTTCAAATTGGTTTAGCTGATCTTGTAAAGTTAAATTCTAATTTGCATATTTTTTGGCTTTTACAAAGGATGTGGTCTCTACATGCAAAACAATACACAATGTTCATTAATATTCCTAAAAGATACTCTAGTTTTAGTTCCTTCAACAAAATTACCAATAATTAATTCAGGAGGATAGGAGCTTACATACCTTAACTCTTTTTGTGGTATAAAAGAGTTATTTACCATTTCTTGTTGATGGCTTAAGCTTGGTTGATTTTATTTATCTCTTCATTGTTGTCTTTTATAGGTGTCTTATCATTAAGAATTAAATATCAAACACTTTTATTTACATTATTGCATGTGAGCATGCAATATGGGGGTCAAGAAGTTGTCACCTAGTTGTTTAGTTCAGGGTCATTACAAGACTCGGTTATACTGGTCTTATCAGAAATTTTAGGATAAGGAACTAGTTGTGGTTATAAAAGATATTAGCATCTCAGGGCACCTTACCTAAAGTTCTGCATTATATGGTCTTCATGTGGTTTAAAGGTTTTAATGAGCTCCTACATTATGGTAAGTCTATGGCTTAAAAACAAATTTACTCTTATGAATAAATCAAATATTTTGAATTTATTATAGGCTCATATGCTTAAATAAATTCTTATGGGAAGGGTCAATGTAGATGTCCTAACAAGATTTAACTACCATGCAAGGTAAAAGGGTTTTCTATAACTCATATACTATGATAAAATAAAAAATCTCAATTAGAATTGGTGAATATTTAGAACAATTATAAGAATTTTCTGATCAACTTTTGGTATTCAAATATCATCCTACTTAAAGGTCCAACATTTATATCAGAATGTTGACCATTAATTCTCATGAATTATAATTTTAAAAGGGTTATTAAAATATTGGTCAAGTTCTCATATATTTATAAACTGATTATTAAATATAAAAATATATGCAAAACTATTTTGTATATAAAAAATGCTAAAACTCACTAAATATATATTTTAAAAATATGATTTTTTTTTTGAGAAACTTGGTCATATCACACCAAAATAAAACACATTTTTTTATTTTTAAAATGATAAAAAAAATTTAATTTTTTAAAATTTTGATGAAAAGCAGGTATTTTAATATCAAGCTCATATCTTACAATATAAGTATACAGTCTCGCTATTAAATAAAAATGTTAAAAAAAGATGAAAGAAACCCATAAATAATTTTAGATTGGTCTTTAATTATTATTTTCTTTGAAATTTATTTGGGGTCTATTTGGCAAAACTCAATTTCATTCAAAAATAAAGTAGTCAAAATAAGTCTAAAATGTGCATTTACCAAACAACCCCTTAGGCAAAAAACCCTTTCACAAAACAATTAGCAAACCAAACAAATCTTTATGAAATGACCAAATTTTGATGTGACTAGTTCAACTTTAAAACATCAATTCAACCATGGATCAAAGTGAAAACCAAGGTGTAACCCAAAACTAAACCAAAATAGAGATTTAAACCACAATAAAACCAAGGTGTAACCCGTAACTAAAACAAAATAGAGATTTAAACCACAATAAAATCAAAACTAAAAAGAAATATAAAAATCATAAAATTCACTTACGAAAACATATCAAACACTAAGAAAAACAAAGAGCATGAAGAATATTGAATAAAATTCAAATTCAACCTAGCAATATAACATCAAACTAGACCTGGTTTCAAGCAATAAAAGGTAGAATTCTATTAACAATCAAGCATATATCAATAATTAAGGGTCTACTTGCTCCCATTATCATTAAATCAACATGATTTTATCAAAAAAGAGTTTTGATTTGAAACTAAATCCTAAGATTAAAACACTTAAAAATATGTTATTTGGGCAAGAACAACCTAGATTATTGACTAATGATACTGTACAAACAAGCAAAGACTCAGATAAACTAAAAAAGAAACCTGAATCTAGTACTTAAGACAATTTTATTCATATGAATATGGAGAACACTAACCCAGGTTACTGATTAGTACTTAAAAGTGCATTTTTATCATGGTTTTATATCATCATTTTGCACTTGAAGTATCAATAACTCCTTAACTAAAATATGTTTTATAAGAATGTATCTAATAATATAAGATACCTATAAATTGTGGTAAATGTCTATTTTTAATGCAGGCCTATCACATAAATGAAAGGATTGATTGATGACTTGAAGAACTTAAATTGCAAGGATAAAGAGATGGCCAAACTTAGAAAAGAGATGTCGGTGCAATCCAAACCGGAACACTATTCGGTAATTGGGTCATATCTAGAGCTATATATCTCAGATTTAGGTCCAATTTATATGGATGGAAAGGTAAGACATAGGCCTACAACTTTCATATGGAGCCCAAGATCTAAAAAGGCCATTATCAAGTCCAAATTGTAGCAACAACAAAGAAGCCCGAATCTGTCTTCCAGCCCGAGCACTGTTCGGTATTTTGGCCATATCTGGAGTTCTAGAAGTCCAAATGAGCTGAAATTTTTACACAAGAAAGCTGAGACAATTGCCTACAACTTTCATGTTTACAACTGGCTCCAATTTTGACGTTATCAATGACGTTTTGGGCAGACAAGAGAAGATAAGGATTGTCACCAAGTCAAAAGTTGGTCACCCACTTATCAATTAGTCATCAAATCAATAGTTCCTAATTTTGGCCTATAAAAGGAGGCATTTGCCATGCATTTAGGCATCTTGGTTTCCAGATCAAGATCATGCTCTTCCTTTCTCTCTTTGTATTTTTTATGCTTTGTTTTCATTAATATTAAGTTTATGCCTTTCATTTCCTTTCCTTTACTTAGTTAACTTTTATGTTCTTATTTTGTTTATCTATTTTGCTTTCTTTCATTATGTCTAGCTAAGTTAATTATGTCAAGGTGAAAAGGTTACACTAATGGTGTAAGAATAAGTATAATGTAAACTTAATATGGACTTTAATGTTTGATACTAACATGTTTTATATTTGTTATCTTGTTCACTCTTTAATACTTTGCTTGTTAAATGACTAATCTTGATTTATGTTGTATAACACTTGGTACAACAAATGCTTGGCACTTTCATAGCCCATAATGTATGGTATAACCGACACCTGAGCTATGAAAGGAACTTGATTTATTGTTAACATAAGTTATAATCATGAATGCTTGACGAGATTTACAAGTATTAGCATTAATTGTTGTATTTTTTTTATTTATAATTTGTACAAATAACCTCCTTGTGGTTCGACCCCGGTCTTGCCGGGTTATTTATTACTTCGACACTCCTGCACTTGGGAGAAGACATCAATCTTTTCGTCGTGTCAGTTACCTAGAAATCGACCTTCTCTAAACTTTTATTTTTTGGTCCATATAAACCTCATTGTTAATAAAATAAAAAAAAACAAAGGTTTCAACTTTTAAAACTGCAGCCTCATTAACAACCAATAAAACATCAAATTTTAATTCAAAATTGAATTTTTAGGGTAAAAACCAAGTCTTGGAACCCAAAACATGAACTAAAAACCTAGAAATATGCATCAAATACTTACTGAATTTTTAGGGTAAAAACCAAGTCTAGGAACCCAAGACATGAACAAAAAACCTAGAAATATGCATCAAATACTTATATCCATATTTGGCATATTCCAAAAATCACTCATTTCATCAAAAATAACATTCAAACACCATTCTAAATATCCAACAAACATGAATAACTAACTCAAAACAATACTAAGCAAAGAAAAAAAACACATTTTCATTCATCAATCCATATAAATGTTAAAACACAAAATAATGCTAAAAATATTAAAACAATATATCATGAAATATTGAAAAAAGCATGAATGGACAAGCCATATGGACTTCACCCTTGAGTTTTCACAGGATTATACCGTCTTCAAGCTTACTAGTCTATAGGCTACCATATTTTTGTTTTCCTTCTTTCTTTCCCTTTTATTTTCTATTCTTTCGCAAGCTCGCTTGATCTTCTATGTTAGGCTCTTATACCTTTTTTAGTCATGTTTTTCTCTCTATTTTTCTTTTATTTCTAGGGGTATTTATAGTGTTTTTTCTAGGTTTTTTGGTGAATTCCATGAAATAATAATCAAAACTCAACCCTTTAATCACAATAAGAGAGTTAGGGATAAAAGCTAATGGTTAAAAGTTTGGTACTAAGCTGGTTTTGCAATGATGATTTTGTTTTTAAAACTACTTGGTGGTTTTACAAGACTTTGAGGGTAAGAAGCTATTTTTGACCTTTTGATATTGAGAGACAGGTTTTAAAGTCATTGATAAGAACCCTTTAAAAAGCTTTAAATGTGCACACATGAAAAAAATAGGTGCCTTCTGAAAAATAAGTATGACAGTCTAGGCTGACTTAATTCACCACTCTCGAGGTTTTGCTAGAATAACTCTAACGTAAACATCATCAAAAAAACCCATAAAGGTGGTACAGGAGGTGTATATCCTTATTTAATTTAGAGGTTTGTAGCTTCACATTTATTTATTCAAATATACCAACTCGATCAACCTAGAATCTAAAATTGTAGTGATGATTGATTAGGGACAAGATGTTCGAGACTTCTATAGAAAAATTAGGATGTAAACATCCAATTCATGAAAATACAGTTTAAAAGGGGATGTTCTTCTTTTATTTTTTTTAAAAAAAATTTGTTATTTGGAGATTTAGAACTCCACATAAAAAAAAAAACTTTTGTTATTTGGAGATTTAGAACTCCACAACGAGCTCTTTAAGATGTCAACCAAATCATCTAAAACTACAAAGTAAGAAGATGAACAATAAGTGAACGATGCATCGTCTAGGTTAAATCCTTAAAAATACAGGTTTTTAATTTGAGATCTAACATATGTCATTTTAGTGCATGTTCTTCCAATTGCTTTTACTTGCACTTGTAATTGCTTCTCAAACTATTAATTGATGCAATTTCACCCCGCCAAACTCAATCATCAACCCAAGAGTTTAGTATCATTTTCATCTTGGTCCTTTGTTTTGAATTAGTGCATTTAGACTTTTAAACGACCATCAAA
>NW_011500934.1:72457-73934 GCF_000495115.2 Populus euphratica | reverse complement strand
TTATAGCTAAAGGATTCTTTCTTTGTCAACTTAAATTTATTAAAATCTTGCTAGATTTTAATGAGGATCTTTTTGAAATATTCAAAAATGGTTAGATGACATGCATGTATCCTTACTTATTTGAAATATAGGTCCTCCCTCTTCGATGCTCTATCACTATAGGAAGCCTTGGCTTACCATCCAAACCTTCTTGGTCCTCTAATCTAATTCACCAGCTCATTCAAGTTTACCATATGTCAATCATCCACTCAAATATAAATGCAATGCCTATCTTGGGTTATTTGCGATGATTATTGATCTCATTATTTATCAAACTTGATCATATCACTAAGCGTAGTGTTGCTTAATTCATCTTGAAGGAGTTTAACTAATCATTCACTTCTTAGATTCTCTTAATAATTGCCCTCTAATTAGCTGTATGCATCTTGACAATAATCATTAAAATATTTTCTAGTGTCAACCTTATCTTAGATTGTCAATCAACCACGAAGTTACCTTCAGTTGAACTATACTTTTTAAGTATATGTTATCATTAACCTCTATGGAATTGCCAAGTCATTTATATATGCATATTTTAGCTTGCAGTAAAGGTTAATTGTTGTATGCTCAATGTGCTTTTCAATAAATTCCTCTTAAACTCTCTAATCAGATCATGAAAAGATATTCATTATCATTATTAATGATGTTCATTTTATCAACCATATTCATGTGGTGGAATGCACCTTGAATCGCTGAACTTTAAAACAAATTGTCTCACGATCAGTCCAGGTGGCATGCATTGTTTCAAAATTTATTAAAATGCACCCACGTGATAACATTTTTTATGATTCATAACCATATTTTAGAGGGTAAACCAAACTTCAGACATAAAGATGACCCTCAAAAGTAGAGTTGCTCTCAACTATTGTTAGAGTTCATTAAATCATAAACAATTTTTGAGAAACATTGCCTTTTGATGGTACGTGATGAGATGACCTTCTATGGATTTTAACAGCAGGAGGTTTGAGTAAAGACTTGAGGTTTTGTTGAAAATTTATCTCATTTATAATACATATTTTAACAGCATGTATAATAATCAGTTGTGAAGTCATAACCCTTATGGAAAAGCTTTTCAAGTTTTGAAAGTGTCATTTATTGATTCAAATCGCTTACTTGATTAGAAAGGGTTTTTAAAAACTTGTAATGCAAGCTATGCCTTATGACTATGAAAGAAAGGGAAATTCATAGGCTTAAAAGGTATTTGAGTGTTTTAAAGATCTAGGATCACCATTAACTATTCATTAACTTCTCTTCTTTTAGTATCTTTGTAGAAGAAATGATGTATAACTGACACAATCAAAGAGTTGATGTCTTATCCCAAGTGTAGGAGTGTCAAATGTAATAAATAGCCCGACAAGACCGGGGTTGAACCATATGGAAGTTATCTATATAAATTATAAATAATAATAATAAGAAGAAGAAGAACAATAACAACTAC
>NW_011500934.1:68176-72434 GCF_000495115.2 Populus euphratica | reverse complement strand
AATATAAGAACATAAACATGATATAAGTTAACTAAGTATAGTAAAGAAAATGAAAAGCATGAACAAAAGATTAATGAAAGCAAAACTTAAGCATTACAAAAATATAAAGAAAGAGAGGAAGAACATGATCTTGATATGACAAACAATATGCCTAAATGAAAGGAAAATACCTCCTTTTATAGGCTAAAATTCAAAACTATTTATTTGGTAATTGATAATTGATGTAGTGGCCAACTATTGATTAGTGGACTTGGTGGACAACAACACTTAAACATTTTGGCTGGATGAACTGACATTGATACAATCAGAATTTGGCAAAGTGTTCTTCATAAAAGTTGTTAGCAATTGTCTTTTCCTTCCACCCACCAAATTTAAGATCATTTGGAGCACTATAACTCAAGATATGTCTAAAATACTAAGCAGTGCTGCTGGTGGACATGGTGGATAGCCCTCATGCTCTTGTCTGGATGAAATGTTATTTCTACAATCCTAATTTAAGCTAGTCTTTTTCATGAAAGTTGTTGAACATTCTCTTTTCCTTCCACCCAACAAATTTTAGATCATTTGAACTTTTAGAACACCAGTTATAGGTAAAAATCTGAGTAGTGTTTGGGCTAGATTGCAAGACAGATTCAGACTTCTCTTTTGTGGCCAAACTTTGAATCTGAAAATGACAAATTTGGTCTTTCATACCTATAAAAGTTGTAGGCCTATTTATTATCTTTCCAGCCATATAAATAAATTTGAAATCTAAGATACATAGCTCTAGATATAATCCAATGACTGAATAGTGTTCGAATTTGAAGTGAATCGGCATCTCCTTCATAAGCTTAGTCTTTTCTTTGTCCTTTCACTTCCAATAGTTAATAACAACAATCAATTCTTTGAATTGTGAGAACACTTGCATTTAAAATGAGCATTTATTATAAATTAAATGTATCTTATATTATCAGACTTATTATTATAATGCATGCTCTAATTAAGGAGTTATGGATACTTAATGTGCAAAATGATGATATAAAACCTTGATAAAAATGTACTTTTAAGTACTAATCAATAACCATATCATATATTTTATCAATAATTTTTGTTTTCTAAAACTAGATAGGAAACTCCTTTATAATTAAACAATAACTATACCTCATTCTTAATAGGAGTTTTCACAAATAAAAAACTTATAGTGTTATCAATCAAGGTCAAACATTGACATATAATTATATCATTTCTCTCATTATCAATCTTAAACTTAAAGAGAATATTGAAGCTCATTGCCTATCATTTATCACTTGATACTCCTTTATTTTAAATTTAAATTCAAAAGAAAGGCCAACATTCTCTACCAATTATTAGCCTTATTATTTATTTATTTTTTATTTTACTATCTTTGTAAAAGAATGACATATAATTATGTCACACATTTCATGTTCACCTACAAGATTAATATTCTTTTAACAAAGACCATAAAACAAATCCAACTTTTACTTTGATTGATAACCAATTTAATCATCTAAAGACACTAGAGGCTTTAGATATCAAAGGACATGTTAATAGTTTAGTATCTTTTTTTTTCTTACTATTTCCTTTGGCATTGACTTTTCACAATTGTTCTGTCTTTCCTCAATTATAACTTTTTTTCCCTTCCCGGATATGAAAGGCATTTTCCTACTTTTAACCTTATCATGACATTCCATCATCAAAAAATTGATTTGCCTTTAAGTGTTGATAATTCCTACTTTTGGCTTTCTCACTGTCTTTCTTAGGGTTTCCCTAGATAACTCCTAGTCTAGGTTTTTTTTTAATATACTTTTAGTCATTTCTCAATTGTTGGACTTTCATTCTTAGCATTCTTTTTATCTTTAATTCTAGTATTGTATTCATCTTTTCAACAAAAAAAAACCCTCATTTATCCCATTAAGGAGTGTGGTCCATGTTAGGATTTCTTTTTGAAAGAAAGATTCTATCAAGCTCAAATTAGGATTGCAAGGGAATTATATTTTAAGAAATGTGAAAGGAATAAACAAATATGACATTTTCTCATTTCAAGTAAGGTTATTTACAACTAATGAATTTTGACCTTATCCAACATAATGATTTGGACGTGCAAAGAATTATGATTCGCGAGTGCATAACTACCAAATCCATTACATATTATTATGCATACTGGTAAAACTTAGCTCTATAATGTGTGGTTCAATTTTGTATGTGAGTTTAAAATTTTTTTTGTCACCTCATATTGTTCGTCATATTATTTTAATGAATTTTGAGTCATTTTTGTAATAAAAACACTTTAATCTTTCAGGATTGATTTACCTTAATTTTATATGTTGGAGTTTGATTAAAATATTTAGTCAAAATAAAATACTAGACATCTCTTGATTTCAGAATAACATAGAAACAAAGAAAAGATATATCTCATTAAAGGATGAGATGTGACCCAAAACAAAGTGAACATGCTAAACAAAATAGCAAAGTCTTATAACATGAATGACAATTCAAAACTTTCTTAAATCAGCTTCTTTGGCAATATATGTGTTTTGCCAAGCATTTTTTATTACTTGTTATGTTGAGGATGTTCTAGTGTACCACCTAGAAGATAGTAGCTTGAGGTAATTATTTTTCAAAGTTGGACAATTCTAATATTTTTATCCGACTGTGTTTATTCCTTGGTAATAAAGGTGAATTGAAATGGAAAGCATCCATAGAGTAAACCCTTTTTTAATCATAGCATATCAATGCTTTTGGTCTGAAGTTAAAGAAAATAACATCAGGAAAATATTCTCCTATAAGCATAATGTTAGCATTGCAAAAGGCTAAAGGATTTACACGGGGTTCTTTCCTTGTAAAATCCCTATGTTTATTGAATGCCTTTTGTTTTTTTTGTTTTTTTTTGTAATTCATCATGATCCATACTTCCATGAAATCATTCTCCCTATCAATGCAAGTCATTACAAGTTTTTCTTTATATTTGACAAGCTCAATATCTTTGTTATTATTGCCCTTATACACTAATGGAAAAAAGTAGGAACAAATAACAACTCTCCCTTTTCACATCAAATACAAATATGTTTCTCTTCCAAGTAAGCTAATTCACGTATAAAGGAACTCCTCTTACAACAACTTTACTTCATCTAATAGCTTCCATCTCTAAGTCTTTGAGTCAAACAAACTCAACTCTAATATAGTGATATATATAGAATCTATATTATATGAGCGAAACTTGGGCTTCGATAATCTCACGATCTTATAGTGTAAAGGCTTTGATCTTTTAAATATCATGCCAAATTTTGTAGTATCATATCTTGTCTTTGGATTCGGGATCTTTTATCATTATTTTATAATAGGTTTACATATATAATAACATGGTCTATTGTATACGTAGCAGAGTAAAACTCGATTTATTGATGCCACAATCTCCATGTGATTAGGAAGGAAATCAAATGATATTTCAAGAAGGAGCTTTAGAGTGTCAGTTCAAATAAAAAAAAATATGATATTCATTTCTTATCATACTTTATATAATGATTAATACTTAAAAATGTATTTTTATCAAGGTTTTATATCATCATTTTGCACTTGAAGTATCAATAACTCATTAACTAAAGCATGTTTTATAATAATAAGTCTGATACTATAAGTACATTTAATTTATGGTAAATGTTCATCCTAAATGCAGGATTATCACATAAATAAAATGATTGATTGATGAGTTGAAGTATTGAAATTGAAAGGACAAAGAAAGGGTAAAACTTAGAAAAGATATGCTAGTTTAGTCCAAACTAGAATACTATTCAGTAATTGGATCATAACTGAAGTTGTAGAACTTGGATTTAGGTCTGCTTTATATGAATGGAAAGCTAAGATATAGGTCTAAAACTTTTATGAGGAAGGTAAACTCAATTATGCTATTTGGAGTCCAAATCTTAATAACAACGTAAAAATATAAATTTGTCCTGTAACCGAGATACTATTCAATATTCAACCCATATCTCGAGTTCTAAAAATCCAAATGACCTTAATTTTTTTTTTTTGAAAAGTTGAGATAATTTTCTAGAACTCTCATGGAAGGTTGGTTCAAATTCTGACGTTATTAATGACGTTTTGTTCAGAGAAGAAAATAAGAATTGTCACCAAGTCAAGATGTGGTCACCCTCTCAACAATTAGTCATCAAATCAATAGTTCCCAATTTTGGCCTATAAAAAAAGGTCTTTGCCATGCATTTAGGCATCTTGATTTCCAGATCAAGATCATGTTCTTCAT
>NW_011500934.1:57048-67914 GCF_000495115.2 Populus euphratica | reverse complement strand
TTTATAATTTATATAATTAACCTCTCTATGGTTCGATCTCGGTCTTGCCGGGTATTCATTACTTTGACACTCCTGTACTTGAAAGAAGACATCAATCTTTTGGTCATGTCATATAAGTACCTAGAAACAGTGTTGGGTTTTTTACTGTGTAGCTTCTTGAAAGTGAATTCATTTATGAACCTGTTGCACTCCTTGGAAAGAAGCCTAAATTTTTGTATAGCCTTCATTGATGAATGCATCAGAACTTCATAGATGACATTCGAGCATGGGTCATAAGTTGTTCATGATAAAACAAAGGCTTTTTTTATCGACTTGTAGAAAACAATAAACAATGCTTTAGGATTGGAAGATGAGTAAATTCTCCTTAACACTGTCAAATGTTGGTGACTCTTAACTCATTAAGGGAAAAACCATATTTTGGGGACCTATACTTTGAATTATGAGCATTTATGTTATATGTATGAGTATGTTTTTATATGATAAACTCACTCTTCAAAAGGTGAAACACGGTTGTAACTCTTAGATTATAAATAAGAATTTTGATTCTTGCCCAAACTCTACAACAAAAGTTTCATGAGTGATGGCCATTGTGTCACCTATAAGTCCTAAACTCAAGATGTTTCAAGAAGGGTTTTTCTTAATGCAAAACATGTGTAGAGAACATACACTTTAAAGCTAGGTTATAATCCTTTTACAAGAAACAAGGGGTGGATTTAAAAAAGGGTCTCGTTATCCTAATGATCACCTTTGTGAAGACAATATGGGGGCTCAGTAGGTAATAGGATGTAAAGTATATCAATCAATACCAGTCCAAATACTCAGCAAAGAGTTGAATATTTTCACGAACTTAAACCCTGACTGAAAGTCATAAGGTAAGCCGTTACTCCCCCACCTAACCTAAAATTTCCATTTGTGTGCATTTTGAAGTGATATATCACAAATAAACTACTAATGGATGAAGCCATTTATTTGTATTCAAACATATATGCATGGGCAAAATAAAATATATTAAAGCATGAATAAATTAAAATAAGCCAAATGTGAAAATCTAAACACATCAAATAAAAAACCACATCAAACATATAAATCTTAGTCCAATACTGTAAGAAACAATATCTTTCCTAGTGGAGTCGTTATTCTATCTTATATGGATGCATGATATCGGGGGTCTAGGGAGTCGCCACCTAGTTGTTTGGTTTAGGATCACTAGGAAACCTCGGTATACTAGTCTTACTAGAGATTTCAAAGGTAAGAGACTAGTTGTGATTAAGAAAGATATTAACATCCTTAGCGCACCCTATCTGAGCTAAGCTGCATTGTATGGTTTGAATGTGGTTTAAAGGGTTTGATAAGTTTCTAACTAATAAAGTCTATGGCTCGGAGTAAAGATTCACTCATGCAAATAAATATGGTATTTCAAATTTATTATGGGCTTGTATGCCCAAATAAGTTCTTATAGAAAAGGTCTATGTAAGTGCCTTGATAGGGTTCATCAATTGTGAAAGGCAGAAATGTTTTCCACAACTTGTATATTGTGATGAAAAATACTTTCAAATAAAATTGATGAATATTGAGAATAATTCTAAGAATTTTCTAGTTAATTTCTAATATTTAAGTACCAGCCTACTTGTAGGTTCAATGTTTATATCATAATATTAACCATCAATTCTCATGAATTAAAATTTAGAGATTATTGAAATATTGTTCAAATTCTCATGGATTTAGTAAAATGATTATTAAATTCAAAATGCATGGAAATAAATGTATTTTTATATTAAAAAAAAAGCTAAAACACAACATATATATATATATATAATCAAAAATATAATTTTTATTTTATTTTTGAGAGACTTGACCTTATGCAATTTAAATAAAAAATGTTTTTTTTTAAAAAAAGAATTTTTTCTGTAAAAGAAAAAATGACTCGTTTAATATCAAAAAAGCTCTTATATCAACAATGAGGTAAACAAACGTCTGAGGTAGGAGATCTGTTTAATCAAAGGTTCAATCCTCTTTAGTGTTTAAATCCTTCTCTTTAGGTTTGTTCTCTTTTCACCAAGTTATTGCTTGTATCCCATTGATTGTTGTCAATTGCTTGGGGTTGTCAGAGAAGAAGGGTGGTTGTAGGGGGGGTCTTCGAAGCTACTAGTGATGGACGGTTAGTCTTTAAAGCTAGTTCATGGTGGGTCTTCACTGGTAGAGCTCATAATGGCTCTTCGCTAATGGTGAGGGCGTTGATTTCTGGTCACGTTTTGGTCGCAATAAGATAACGTTTTTTTCTTTGGTGTTGGTGCCTCATTTTATAACCAAAAGGTGAAGAATTAGCGGCAAGAAGTGACACTATCAATAATGAGAAAGATTATGTGGGTTAGATCTGGTGCGGTCGATTATATTTAACTCACATTACTTGACAATCCAGATCATTTAATATCTTATCTAACAATCACGATCAAATTGACCTTAAATTAATCTTATAGCTATTGACCATATATCACACAAGCTATCACAAATCTGTGAGCCCGTTTCTAGTAAACGATCTGATCATTTTTTATATGATCAATGATCAGAATCTAATCAAACAAAACTAATCAATAGACTTAATCATAACTAAATAGACAAATCGTGATAAACTCTATCTTCTAATACATCACACAACCAATCTCCAGTATCATTAGTAAGTTTACATCTTAGCAATCCTATCTTTTGATAAATAAGAATCTTCTTCAATTTAAAGTACAATTCCAACTCTAATAACCATCTTTTCTTTTCTTTTTTCAAAAAGTCTACATCAAAGAAAGGTGGAATTTTATCAAAATTAGAAACACGTTTACAAAAATATTGACTACGAGTTAATTCTTCAATGCATCCTTTGTCATAAACACCACTCTTCATATTGATAGGATGCCTATTTAGGTTTGCATGAATAGATCTAGGACTCGATCTTCTTGGAGGTGAGTCTTTAGACACATCTCTTTCCTCGTCACTTTCTCTAGTTATGCCTCCCTTTATCAATTGATCCAAATAATCAAATCTGTGTAGTAGGGTTCTTCGTTTTGCTTCTTACACCCTCATAGCATCAGAAATAGCCTCCAATTCTTCATCATGACATCGGAAGATGATGCGAACATCTTTATCCATCAAACATGCTAATCTACTTTATGTTAGAGAATAACATAAATTATATCTTGGGGTCTCACCTAACAGCTTAAACTTTTAAGTGAGATGGTTCTTTAAAATGATATCAGAGCTTTGATAACCAAGCGGTCACGAGTTCGAATCTCACCATCTCCATTTATTTGATAAAAAATTAAGCACAAGGTAATGTGGGTCTGTGTAAGTTTTAAGTCCAAGGGGCTTTCACTTGAGGTGGTGTGTTATAAAATAATATAAATCATATCTTGGGGCCTCACCTAACAACTTAAGCTTTTAGGTGAGATGGTTTTTTAACACTCTAAACTAATAGACACAGTTTTACATAGAAAAATAGAAAATTAGGGTTTCTCAAGCCCTAAAAATTACATCTTTGAATTATATAAAAAGAAACTAGAACTCCTCAGGTTCTAAATCTTAGCCCTAAACTATAGTGAAAAGCATGGATTGAAAAGTTCTAAATAAATTCTTGAATAATCAACTAAATAATTTGTGCTTTAAAAATAAGCTACAAAGTTATTCAAATAATAATTAAACTAACTATAGCTAATTAAAATCAAATCAGGTTAAAATTTTAAAACTTAACTAAGAAAGTTTTTTAAAAAATAACTAGAAAAATAATGAAAATTCTGAAACAACATTTTATGGTCTAATGTTTGACTTGAATTTCTTTTTCGGACTTCTTTTTCGTGTGTGCATTCCGCGTAATTTGACTCTTACAAATACCACCCAGACTCTGATTTAAAACAGTTGCTGAGTGCCTTCCTCTTCTTTGCACGATAAGATTATGAGATTGCTATATTTGTGATTGTCTTGGTTATGGCTATCTATCTGTCCATGTTGTTTGTCATATGCTGATTGATTGGAATAACTTGAGCTGTAGCCATGTAAATCCTCTGCCAAGAAGGCCTGTTGTACATGATACCGCAAACAATTCTCTGTTCATACCCTTTTGAACCTCTTCCATATCAAATAAGCTGCCTCCAATAAGGAACTCCCTCGAAGTGAGGTTTTAGCTTTGATTTTTATTGAAAATTCTGGGCACTTCTCTCCATAAAATGCAGTGTGCAGCTCAGCGAAATACAGTTTGCAGCCCATAATATGATTTGAGTCATCGCATTCTACAATGATACACTTACGAGAGAAATTTCTATAAGTTACTGCAGAAACTTACGCTTCATATACAATACCTATTGTGACCAAAACAAATCCCTCTCGAATGATGCATTAAATGCCAGCGTGCACGCATGCCCACTGCTAATGTTATAGGCTCAAAGGAAGTTTCGTAATGAATTCTTCTCTTGATTTGTGCTGTTCCACCTCTTCCGTTTTCAGTTTGGTAATTTGTGGTGCGATTTCTAAAACTCAATTTATAACTTGAAGTCTTTCTCGCATGTTTAATGCTTAATGTTCAGCCATCTCGAAAAAAGAAGAGGGAACAGTGGATAGGCACAAAAACTATTGTACCGGAGTGCTCTGTTAACAGATCCATTTTTAGAAAATTTTAATTAAACAAGAAATATGAGAAATAAAGTAAACAGTAATGCAACTGCCTCGACAGATCTTCAGAAAAACCAAGCTTGAAATCTGATCACGAAACCAGCAGTCAGCTGAACAAGGACTTTCTTGAGCTTTGAAGTAGCATTTTTCTAAAGTACAATTCTCTTCAGCAAAGCCTCTGACCTCGCATATCTGTTCATCCTGTGACGTTTAAATTGTACTGAAGAAGTTTTGCGTAATACGGCCTTCCAAACCATATCCACAGCATCACCGGGCTGGGATGGAAAGCTATATTCAAAGTGGGGAGCAATTTCCTTTAATCGTTCCCACAACTTGGTCCAATGGTCTTTCTCAATTCCACGAAGAAGATCCAGTAAATACCCTTTCTTAACAGCATCAGATGCTCGAACAAATAGACAAAATTCTGAGTAGTCAAGGACATCTTCAAATGGTAGCTCAATGTCATCACTTATTATCACAGGAACACAATGACTTGCAATGGCATCAAACAGGCGATTGGAGGAAGGGGTATCCCCCGCAATATTCAGACAGAATTTGGAAGAAGACATCCCTTGGGATGCTTTTTTGATTCCATTCCCTCCAAATGTTCCAAATGTAAAGTGCACATCTTTCTCATCTTTTAGAAGGTAGTAAAGTTCTTGGCGAATGGCTCCTCCCTGAAAAGAAATACATTCAAAATGCAAAACCAATTTTATTGATATGGTGAACATAAAAATAACAAAACATGCATATGAAAAGTTCTTCCTGAAAGAAAAAAAATGCATGCTTCAAAAGATATCAAGAATAACCATGGAACCAATAGCTGCCAATTTTACATGCATCGCAGGGGTTTATGATTTTTGGAATTGTTGGACATCATCCAGTGTGGGAAGGTCACAAAATGCATGCTTGCAAATACGACAAAATCTAAATGGGAAGACTTTCATCTTCTAGAACTGCAAAAGGCAGAGCTAATTTTGAAATGGTTCCCAGGATACCGAATACTAGACATGCAGGTTAGAACTTAGAAATGACAAACTTTTTCCTGTCATCTTAATTTGTCCAAATGGATGTACATTCTGGAACATTAGGAATGCGTGCTCCCTAGAAAAATCTTCCAAAAGTTTTAATAAATTTGATCTATAATATTCTTCTACATGACCAAGAATTAAAATTTTCATGAGCTGGATCATGGATCTGATGACATGCATAGTGAAAACACAATGCAATTGCGTGCAAATTGTAGCTTTAACCTAGAAGAACATATGGTAAAGATCACGTGTTGTCAGATAATCCATTCAACCGAGTGAATTTGGTTGCAAAGTCTTTCCAAGCAGTTTCCATCCACATTAAGTAGAAAGCCAGAATAACATTGGAAAAACAACACAAGTTTGTATTCTACTATATGTCCAGAATTCATATCAACCGAGTGAATTTGGTTGCAAAGTCTTTTTTTTTTTCCCATGCATATCACAAGTATATATTAAGATCGGAATATATTTTAAATCATCAAAGCAACATCACGAAATAAATGCTCCAAAATAATAAAATGAGGGAGGCAGAGAAACTTACGTCCTTTCTATAAATTGCTCCTTGGAAATGCATTAATATTGGTCGGCGGTCGAACTGAGCTGATTCACGACTCGGAATGGTCCTCACAACATGCTTGTAAGGAGCAATTATATCTTTCCCAAGATTGGCAATTTCAACAGGGTATCTTCCAAAATCTGCAAGCACGAACATAGCTGAACCAAGCTTTTTTCTGGCATGTAACATGCTATTCGGATGATGGGCTACAATCAAATGATCGTCCCCCCCAAACCGCTTCCACTCATCTCGAGCCGTCAAAAATTGCACTAATTTAGTCTGCAGCATTTTGTTCACACTGACTTTCTCCTTTCCATGTAGTTTAGAATGCCGATTATAGCTTAGAGAAGAGAAAAACGGCACAAAAACAATATCTGCCTGACTAGAATTTTGCACTCTTACTGCGGTGCCCACCTTTGGAGTGTTTGATGCCAGAAGATCAAGGGTTAGCCAGTACTCCACGCTATGCTGTAAATTCAACCCACCTGGGTATGGTGGGATACGACTGTGGCTGTCAACATGTGGCCAAGTTTGATTTGTATTTCCGTTCCAACCCAATAATCCAAAGTGAAACTCTGGAGGCAAATCATACACAAATACCTTCAGCTTTCGGAGAGCCTGGTTTCGATCACATGTTTTGTTTCTGTAGCATCTAGGAGCACCCACATTGGTGTTTGGACAAGACAAACTTCCACATCTCATTGACAAATTAGTATCAGTGGAAGAGAAGAAGGGAAATTTGACAAGTTCAGTTTGGGCATTGGGTTTCAAGAAAAATGATGTGCTATTAACAAGAATTAGCTTGAAAACTGATCTGGGAATGAAATGAGTACCGGGAAATTGAACAAGGGAAAAAGAAGAAAGGATCAAAAGGAAGATAGAGATGGTAATTAGAAAGAAAAGAGATCTAGAGAAGAACTTGGCTTTCTCAGACATGGAGAAAATTAAGGCGAAACATGCAAGATAAGAGGACCTAGAGCTAAAGAACAAGAGGGGGTTTCATGCTTGTGTGGTTAGGATGAACGTGGTTTAGCTTCTAATATACCCTTCCCGAATAACAAGAAGAGTTTTATTGGCTTTAAGATTTCAAACACCAACGCCACAATTCCAAGAAGTGAGCTCCTTTCCAGAATGTGCATTGGAAAACACTCATCAGTCAAGAGGGAGTATCCCTTGTTCCATGTTTTTATGGGTTATACAGAAAGAAATAAAACAAATTTTGATCAAAAAGGACTACTACGCTAGAGAGAGTGATTAAATCAGATATACGGCGTAATATTCCTTTGCAAAACACAACGAAATACCATAATGCATTGGTAATACTCCCGGCCTCGGTTAAGAACTCTTTAAAAGGTAGATGCATGGCACTTTTCCCGTGTCCCCTGTGTCCAGATTGGCCTTTAGTATTTGAAAAAAGCACCTCCTTTTACATGACTATGACTATTGAGCGACCTTTTGTCGTCTACCCGACCACCCACTAGCTGCTCCTCCACGAGCTGTTAAACTTGGATTGAGATTCAATTATTTTTTATAAAAATAAAACTTTTTTAATTTAAATTATTTTTTTAATATTTTTAAATTATTTAATGTATTAATATTAAAAAAAATAAATTAAAATATAAAATTAAAAAGAAAAGCAAAAAAAAATTCACAAAATTTAAACAAAAAAAATCAAAATTAAAATAATAAGAACTAGATTTGAAAAAAATAACAAATCACAATTATGAATCCAATAATAAAATTGAAAAAAATTGAAATTTAGCAAAAAAGTCAAGAATAAAAATAAAAAAAATAACCAAAGTTCAAATATCGCTAAATGAGAAAATATTTTTGAAATTTTGAATGACAAATATAAATTTTAAGATGAGAAGAAAAAAAATAAAAAAATAAAAAATAATGAGTTGTTAATAATATATCATTGTATAAACAATGTCAGACATCAATTTATATGGAAGGAGATGCCTTGATGCTTTCAACATGTAACATCATTGTCTTATAAGAATGCAGATATCTTCTACCCCTTGGTTATATGTTGCTTTTGCTATCCAATTTTTATTTTTAAATTATATTTTATATTTATTAAAATATTAAATTGTCTTTAGTCAACTTGATAATAACTAAAAAATTACAATGAAAATACAAAAAAAAAAATTAGAAGCGCTAGTTAAATAAGTTTTTCTTTTAAGAATAATTTAATCGTTGCATTGTGGTTTAAAATAGATAAAAACCTACTTATCCTCAATTAATTTAATAATGACTAATAGACTTTATAAAAAGATTGTATTGCATAAATAGCTAGTTCATTGATTTGTTTTAAAAGGATAAATTGATCATTATAATGTTCCAATTAATAATGAATTATATCATAATAAATAACATTTTTCTCTATTAAGTTAACTTTTGTTTATTGAAATTAATTTTAAAAATCTAAATTAATGCTAGCAGGCAAGTTTTTCTCCCTCCCCTCTAAATATAATTGAGATACTATGATGATTATAATATCTCAATCATTAATTTAATGGTCTTTTTATATATGGATCATTTCATTATCTAGTCATGCCATTAAAATTTTTATAGGATTTGAAAATGCAACCCAAATATTGATTATTAAAAATTAAAAATTTTATTTTTTTGCTTAAAATTATTTTTTAATATTTTTGGATCATTTTAATTTGCTAATATCAAAAATAAATTTTAAAAAATAAAAAATAAATACTATTTTGATATATTTTCTAGCAAAAAACACTTTAAAAAGTAACAATTACCACAATTACAACACTCTAAACGGATGGTAATGCTCTTACATCATTTATCTAAAAGAAATTGAACTTAAGATTTCTAGATTTGATACCACAAATGTAAGAATAAAATATCATTTATTATCAAAAACCTAGATTAATGATGATAACGAGCAAATTTATTCCTATATTTAAAAAATCATAATATCTTAATTATAAATTCAATTGATATTTTATGTGTGAGTTGTCCCTTTAAGAATTTCAAATGCTTTTATGCAAGTCACCTCATCATAACTCTCATCACCATGATTTGCATCCAAGTCTTACATCACAAAACAAAATCCTTATTGTTGCTATATAAAGCAAAAACGATTTACCCAATAACATCATTCCCTTGTCGGAGAAAAAAAGAGATTTAAAAAAAATATACTACATTATGCTTTTTTAAAGCATATATTCATACATAGTGAGCAAGCTAGCAACAACTAATTAGCCTCAAACCTGAAATAACATCTTGTGAGAAAACCTTGTCAAATCAGTTTTAGTATTCATTTGTCTTTAAAGTCACACATATGGTGCCCCCTCAATCTCAAAGTGAAAAGCATCATTTTAATGCTTTTCATATTGACTTTAAGATTGCACCTAAATGATGATTTTCACGTTGAAACTCAGGTGTAACTTTAAAGATAAATAGGCCTTTAATGCCCCCATATTAGGTTACATGCCCACATGACTAAGCCTAATGCAAAGATGTTTATCTAGGGTTAATGGTGATTTTTTTTTCTTTTATGGGATTTTTTACTAAAATCATTAGAACACAAAACCACCTTAAAAATAAAAACAAAAGATTATTTAAAACTACATAGCCTAGATGATTTTTAAACCTAAATACTAATAACACTTGACCTTAGAAGTTTAAACCCAAATACTAATAAGATGTAGTCAACATTACTAGAATAGCAACACCACATCATAAACACTTGGTTCATCCAGCAAATGTTTGTTTTATATTTTAGAGAGGAAGAAAAGGCATAAGGTGATTAGTACTTAAAAGTACATTTTTATCAAGGTTTTAGATCATCATTTTGCACTTGAAGTATTAATAACTCCTTAACTAAAGCATGTTTTATAATAATAAGTCTGATACTATAAGATACATTTAATTTATGGTAAATGTTCATCCTAAATGCAGGATTATCACATAAATAAAATGATTGATTGATGAGTTGAAGTATTGAAATTGAAAAGACAAATAAATTGTCAAACTTAGAAAAGAGATGCTAATGTAGTCCAAACTGAAACACTGATCAGTAATTGGGTCATATCTGAAGTTGTAGATCTCAAATTTAGGTCTGCTTTATATGGATGGAAAGCTAAGACATAGGCCTAAAACTTTTATGGGAAGGTAAGACTTAATTCTGCTGTTTGGAAGTCCAAATCTTAGCAACAACGTAGAAGTCTGAATATGCTCTGCAACCTAGATACCGTTCAATATTCAGCCCATATATCAAGTTCTAGAAGTCTAAATGACCTTAATTTTTTTTTCCTAAAAAGTTGAGAGAATTTCCTAAAACTTTCATCCGTAAGGTTGGTTTAAATTCTGATGTTATCAATGACATTTGGTACAACAAATGTTTGGTACTTTCATAGTTCATATTGTATGGTATAACTGACACCTAAACTATGAAAGGAATTTGATTTGTTGTTAACATAAGTTATAATCATGAATGCTTGATAAAATTTACAAGTATTAGCATTAATTGAATAAGATGACTAATGTAATCATGTTAACAATCTATAATCTGATTGGAACCTCCTTTGTGTGTGGTTTCCAATTAACTAATAAGAGTTTATACTATACTTGTTTGACATACCATTAGTGGAACATCTA
>NW_011500934.1:56610-56939 GCF_000495115.2 Populus euphratica | reverse complement strand
ATGGTGTAAGAATAAGTATAGTGTAAACTTAACATGAACCTTAATGTTTGATACTAACACATTTTATATTTGTTATCTTATTCACATTTAATATTTTGCTTGTTAAATGGTTAATCTAGATTTATGTTGTACAACACTTGATACAACAAATACTTGGAACTTTCATAGCCTAAATTGTATGGTATAACCGACTTCTGTGCTATAAAAGTAACTTGATTTGTTGTTAATATAAGTTTTAATCATGAATGCTTAACGAGATTTACAAGTATTAGCATTAATTGAATAAGATGACTAATGTAATCATGTTAACAATATATAATATGATTGGA
>NW_011500934.1:53845-56402 GCF_000495115.2 Populus euphratica | reverse complement strand
ATTATTATTATTATTATTATTATTATTATTATTATTATTATTATTATTTATATAGTTAACTTCGTTGTGGTTCGACCCCGGTCTTGCCAGACTATTTATTACTTTGACACTTTTGCACTTAGGATAAGACATCAAGTTTTTGATCGTGTCAAGTTTTTGGCATCGTTGCCAGGGAGGTAAATTCTTGTATAGATTATAATATTTATTTTATTTTCTCTTTTCACTTTTCTTGTATATAACTTTGTTTCTTTTCTTTTGTTTCCTTTTGTTTCCTTTTCTTCTTCCTTTTATTCCATTTCTACTCTATGCTTGCTAGCTGAAAATACGTAAAATTAGGACATTATAGACACTTATAAGGCACTAAGTAAAACCCAACTTCATATATCTAGTGTAGGTATATATAACCTTTGGAAAGATCATGACCTCCAAGTTAAGTTTTCTTCTTTAGTTAGAAAAGTCGAGGCACTAGAATTAAAAAAGAATGGTTAATTAAAATCTATTCAAGACATTGTGTGTCAAATCTATAAAATAAATGAGCACTCAATCAATGACTGTCCAACTTTTCTTTCTTTTAATGAATGTTTCCATGAATAAACTCATTCTTTAAATAGTTTTCAAAGGCCCAATCATAACATATACTCGTAAACATACAACCCTGGTTGGAGAAATCCAGCTAGAAGAGTGATAATAACAATGCACAAACTTCACAACCACCATTTCAAGCACATCATAATTTTTAAAATTCTCATGGATATGCACCTCCTTATGCTCCACCTTCTAGAAAAAATCTTGAGAAAACATTGTATGCATTCATTGAACACAAGAGACAATCAATACTCAACTTGCTCAAAGCATGACAAAATTTAAAGATACTCTTGCAAAATTGACATTTGCTCTCAGTTTCTAAGAGAAAGGTAAGTTTTCATCTCAACCATAACAAAATTCCAATGGGCAATACAATGCAAATGCAAGTAGTTTTAAAAGCCAACAATTAGATTATGTCAAAACAGTCATCACTCTTCGCAGTGGTAAGGTTATTGAAAAACCCACTCTTGAACCTTATAAGAAAGATGATGACTTAATTTATCAAGGTAAGGAAGGAGTTAAATCTAAATATTGCAAAGAAAAGACTAAATCTCCGTCAACATTTTTATTTTCTCATGCCATAATCAAACAAAAAAAAGTCAATTATAACTCTAAAATCTTTGAATCTTTCAAATAAGTAAGGATCAATATACCTTTATTGGATGCTATTAAATATGTTCCTTCTTATCGTAATTTTTTGAAAGATCTGTGCATTGTGAAGAGAAAATTGAATGTGAAAAAGAAAGCCTTTTTAGCCAAAGAAGTAAGTGCCATTCTTCAAAACAATGTATCATTCTTCATAACAATAATGCTTTGAAATATAAAGACCCTGGTTGTTTTACAATTTTTTGCTTTATTGGAGAACATAAAATTGAAAGAGTCTTACTTGATATTGGAGGTAGTGTGAATTTACTTTCATATTCAGTTTTTCAAAATCTGAATCTAGGTGAGTTAAAACTAACATCTATAACTATTTTACTTGTTGATAGATCTATAAAAGTGTTTAGAGAAATAATTAAAGATGTGTTAGTACAAATCGATAAATTAATTTATGTAGTGGATTTTATTATCTTGGACACACAACCTGTTAAAGCATGTAATTCATTTCTTGTTATTTTAGAATGTCCATTTCTTGCAACTTCCAATGCATTGATTAATTGTTGGAATGGACTGATGAAGCTATCTTTTGCAAACATGACATTAGATATGAATATTTTCAACATTTGCAAGCAACCTAAAAA
Source organism: Populus euphratica (assembly GCF_000495115.2). Classification (NCBI taxonomy): domain Eukaryota; kingdom Viridiplantae; phylum Streptophyta; class Magnoliopsida; order Malpighiales; family Salicaceae; genus Populus; species Populus euphratica. The sequence continues at coordinate 54,576 of NW_011500934.1, read as the reverse complement.
TGATAATGATTTACAAGAAGTAGATCTTATTGAAGAATTAGTTTATTATCAACCTTGACACGATCAAAAGTTTGATATCTTCTCCTAAATGTAGAAGTGTCGAAATAATAAATAACCCAGCAAGATCGAGGTAGAACCACGGGAGGTTAATTATATAAATTATAGATAACAATAATATAACAGCAACAATAATAACAATAATAATAATAACAATAACTACAATAATAATAGTAATAGTAATAGTAAAGAAGTAAAAGAAGTTGATGAGAACTTTGAGATGGAAGATTAATGTAATGATTAAACAATGATAAAAACAACTGTTATGGTTAGAGGATCTACTAATGGTATTTCAAATAAGTATAGTATAAACTTTTATTACTCAAATGGAAACCATATACAAAGGAGGTTTTAATTGAATTATGAATTGTTAACGTGATTACATTAGTTATCTTATTTTGATAATACTAATACTTGTCAATATTATCAGGCATTCATGATTATAACTTATGTTAACAACAAATCAAGTTCCTTTCATAACATAGGTGTTAGTTATACTATACAGTTTGTGTAATGAAAGTGCCAAGCATTTGTTGTACCAAGTATTATAGAACATAAATCTAGATTAGTCATTTAATAAGCAAAGTATTAAAGAGTGAATAAAATAACAAATACAAAACATGTTAGTATCAAACATTAAAGTCCATATTAAGTTTACATTATACTTATTCTTA
>NW_011500934.1:47461-53607 GCF_000495115.2 Populus euphratica | reverse complement strand
AAACCAAGATGCCTAAATATATGGCAAATGCCTCTTTTTATAGGCCAAAATTGAACATTATTGATTTGATGACTAATTGTTGAGTTGGTGGCCAACTCTTGACATGGTGATAATTATTATCTTATTGTTTGCCCAAAATATCATTGATAATGTCAGAATTTGAACTAGACTTCTACATGAAAGTTCTAGGAAATTATCTCAACTTTTCAGGTGAAGAAAATTGAGGTTATTTGGACTTTTAGAACTCAAGATATGGGCTAAAAACTGAACAGTGTCTGGGTTGCAGGACAGATTCAAACTTCTTTGTTGTTGCTAGAATTTGGACTTGAAAACATCCTTTTTAAATCTTGCATGAAAGTTGTAGGCATATGTCTTACAAGTAATATTATTCAAATAAGATGACTAATGTAATTATGTTAATAATTTATAATATGATTGGAACCTCCTTTGTGTGTGGTTTCTAGTTGAATAATAAGAGTTTATATTATACTTGTTTGAAATATGATTAGAGGATCCTTTAACCTTGACATTTATTTTTATCATTGTTTGATCCTCACATTAATCTTGCATCTCAAAGTTCTCATCAACTTGTTCTTCTTCTTTATGATTATTGTTGTTGTTGTTGTTGTTGTTGTTGTTGTTTATAATTTATATAGTTAATCTCTTTGTGGTTCGACCTCGGTCTTGCCGGGTTATTTATTACTTTGACACTTCTACACTTGGAAGAAGACACCAATCTATTGGTCATGTCAGTAGAGTTTTCTTTAATTAAAATTAGAAATGGTGGATAGAAAGGGAAAAACACTCATAAACTTTGTCCTCGGTTCCTCTCCACTTAGTACCATTTGTAGTAAACAAAATTGATTCTCATTCACAACAAGCAATGTCTCTTTGTCATCAAATTCATAGCTACCAGAAGGAATTCTCTAATTACCAAAGAAAAACTAGCTTTTTCTTTTAATCATTATACTCTCCTCCCTTATTAAGAGACTCTCAATTATTTCTTTTTATTCTCTAGTAATTGATTGCTTAACATAACTTTCCTTATATGAATAAGTAAAAGAAGATGAATTGGCTTCATTAATTGTTTTTTTTAATAATGATAATACTAATAATAAATGCGTATAAAAAATGTTGAGGCAAATATAAAGAGACATGTTGAGGTTATTGCTCTAGAGAATGAGGTGAAATTTAATGTGAAACTAAGAATTTCTTCAACATTGATGTGTTGATTTCCATGTATTTTTCCTACTAACAACCCCTATTTATTATTTGACTGCCAAATTGGTGGATTTCTGTAAAAATGCATGCTCACATGCAACTTCTTTAAACTCTTTATTGTTTTAATAACTTGAACAACATAGAATATATAGTATTTATAGGCTTAATAGAAAATTCTAGTGATGACTCTGACACATATCAAAAGTGACTCTGATAAATCTCAAAAGTAATGAACTAAATACTTATTTGAATGTGTTTCTAATCCTATTATAAGTACCTTGTATCAATTACTCTTAATAATATTCATATAACAAGTTTAATGCTCAACATTCTTCTCTCTTAAACTTGTTTTTTTTTTTTTTTTAGCATTATGACTCCAAGTTTCTTATGCAAATGATGAAAAATATTAGATTTAAGAGGCTCTATGACATATTAATGACTTGATCATTTGTTCTTACATGAATCAACTCAACTTTTTTTTTCCTTTCCATGCTCTCTTATTAAATGCAAAAGAGCATCAATGTGTTTTGAATGTTCATGATGAACTAGATTCTTCCCTAATATAATAGCTGATTTATTATCAACATAAATTATTGTTACTTTTTTTTTTACTAATACTACAATTCTTTAAGTAATTTCCTCAACCAAATAGCATGACAAACACAAGAAGAAGCTACAATATATTTTATTTCACAAGTTGAAAGTGTAATAATATATTAATTTTTAGAAGATTACGTGAATGTTACTTCACCCAAGTAAAATACAAAGACATTAGTAATTTTTTACTCATTATAATTTCCATCTTAATCATTATCATTATAACTATCACTACAACTAGCAAGTTCAAGGCTTCATGAAGATGGATAAAACAAACCATAATTGAATATGCCTTTAACAAAACATAAAATTCCTTTGGCTTCTACAAGTGAGAAATTCTTGGATTTTTCATATATTTGTTAACCAAACCAAATTCATATGATATCAAGCCTAGTGCAAGTTAAGTAACATAAGCACCTAACAAGACTTTTGTAATAAGTTTGATTCACCAATGCTCATACTCCTTTAGTCATATTGGTGTCGTACTCAATTGGAGTATCAACTAGTTGACAACTTATATAGCAAACTTCTTTAAAATGTTATGCATATTTTGCTTGTGAGATGAAAATTCCACACTTTTCTTTTTTTACTTAAATTCCTAAAATATAAGCCAAAATTCCTAAATCTATCATTTCAAACTCTTTCACTATAGATTTCTTAAACTCTTCAATCATGAAAGAGATATTTCTTGTAAATAGTAAATCATCTACATATAGGGAAACAAACAAAACATCTTATTGAGAGTTAGTTTTCACATACGAAGTATGCTTATATGCATCTCATAAATTCTAGAATTCCATACTCTTGGTGTTTGTTTAAGCTCATAAAAAGCTTTATTCCATTTACATACCTTCTATTCTTGCCTTTAAATAATAAACCCAGATGGATGCTCTACATATACATCTTCTTCAAGATGTCTATTAAAAAAAGCATACTTCATGTCCATCTAGAGTAATTTCCATTTTTTTTGAGCTATTACTAAGATTAACAATCTCATTGTCTCGAGTTGAGCAACTAATGCAAACACTTCTTCCTAATCTACTTTATATTATTGCTAGTAACTTTTTGCCACCAACCTGACCTTTTTTTTTTCTACCTCTCTTTTTACATTTATTCTTGTTTTGAACACCCACTTGACACTAATTACTTTGAGTACTTGAGGAAGTGTTATAGTGAGCTCCCAAGTATTATTTCTATTAATGTCATTTGTTTTATCTTCCAATACTTTCTTCCAATTAGCATTTCGAAAAGCTTCTTAAAATATCAAAGGATCACAACCTGTAAAAAGATATAGCATGCTAAAATCATCAAAATCAATTATTTATGTACATTGAATATCTTTTAAATGTTCTTTGTCTTTTTTAGATCTAAACTAGAGGTGTCATCTGATGATGGTTAAATTTCAGCTTGAGGTGGTGATGTTGGCACATTTTAGTTTTCTTCTTTATTTTTCCACTCTTGTTTTTTTTTCTAAAATTAGTTATTGAGGGTTCCCTTCATTACTTCAATTCCACATTTGATCTTCATAAAATTGAACATGTCTTGATATTACCATTTTCTTGGTGAAAGGATTATATAATTCGTAGCCACAAGAATTATCTTTATACCCTAACATAATGTATTTTTAACTTTTATCTTCAAGTTTAGTCCTCTTTTCTTTTATTTTGGCATTGACATGACCAAAAGATTGATGTCTTCTTTCAAGTGCTAGAGTGTCGAAGTAATAAATAACCAGGCAAGATCAGGGTTGAACCACAGGAAGGTTAACTATATAAATTACAAAATGATGATGATGATGATTATGAATTGTATAATAATTGCTAAGGTTAAAGGATCCATTAATGATATTTCAAACAAGTATAATATAAACTCTTTTTATTCCTCAACTACAAACCACACATAAAAGAGGTTCCAATCAGATATAAATTGTTAACATGATTACATTAGTTATCTTATTCGAATAATACTAATATTTATAAATATTGTTAGATATTCATGATTATAACTTATGTTAATAACAAATCAAGTTCTTTTCATAACATAAGTGTCAGTTATATTATACAGTTGATGATTAGTACTTAAAAGTGTATTTTTATTAAGGTTTTATATCTTCATTTTGCAGTTAAAGTATAAATAACTCTTTAACTAGAGCATATTTTGTAATAACATGTCTAATAATATAAGATGTCTTTAATTTATGGTAAATGTTCATCTTAAATACAGGTTTATCACATAAATCAAAGGATTGATTGTTGAGTACAACTACTGAAATTGAGAAGATAAAAAGAGGGTGAAACTTAAAAAAGAGATGCTGGTTTAGTCCAAACTAGAACATTGTTTAGTTATTAGGTTATATCTGAACTGTAGATCTTAGATTTCAATTTGGTTTATATAGCTAGAAAGCTAAGACATAGGCCTAAAACATTCATGTAACATTCATGTGGAATGTAAGACTCAATTCTATTATTTAGAAGTCCAAATCTTAGCAACAATGAAGATGTTAAAATCTGTCCTGTAGCCCAGACAGTATTTAGTATTTAGCCAATATCTCGAGTTTTAAAAGTCTAAATGACCTCAATTTTTTTTAAAAAAAAATTAAGATAATTTCCTCAAACTTTCATGAACCAAGTTTGTTCAAATTATGATGTTAGCAATGATGTTTTGTTTAGACAAGAAGATAAGGATTGTCACCAAGTCAAGATATGGCCACCTACTCAACAATTAGTCAACAAATCAATAGTTTTTAATTTTATTCTATAAAAGAGGTATTTGTCATGCTTTTAGTCATCTTGGTTTTATTTTAAACATAAAAACATCAAGTTTTTAAATGCTAAAAAATTATTAGGTTAATTAAAGAAAAACTACAATAATTAATTTTGCTATTTATGATAATTAATTCTATATCAATTATCATTTCAAAACCCATTATACAATGGTGTTAAATAAAGAGTGTTTTGCATTGATTTTCATTCTCTTCTTCACCTCGGTTTTCTAATTTACTTCTTTTATTTTAAACTTTATTTATTTGTGTGTTTTTCTCACACTCTAGAGTTTAGGTTTCATAATTTAAGAGAGACATTGAGTTACATTCCTTTAAGTCTGTTGATTTTGTTTAAGAGTGGAAATAAATAAGATGATGTTGTTGGAATTCTAAAGGTTATATGCATATATTATGTTTGCATCAAGTGATGAGTAATAAATATTTAAGTATAAATAATTGATTATTGAGAACAATAATTTGCTAGTAATGGAAATGAATACCCATATGTCAAGTTTATATATATTCATACTCAATCCAATACATATCAGTTAAATTTTTTAGATATTCATATTGTATCCATTAGGTTTTGGATATTTATATAGATATTCATTGTCCTATAATAAATTAGTAATATATATACACAAACACTACTAGAAAATTAGAAAACACCAATGGAATATTCCATCAATGTTTAGAAAAACAATTTCTAGTATTCAAATTGCCAATAAAAACCTCTTGTTGAAAAGTTCCTTATTGGGGATTTAGCTTTCCTTTGTATGTTTTTTCGACAACTTCCAATTATAATAGAAACGTCAAAAGGATATTTGGGCTAAAATAATCAAAATTTACCCCCCATTTTCAATTGACACCTTAAATGTTGACAAGATTTTTTGTTGCCAATTTCATCAAATATATCTAAACCTTCTAGAAGTTCTTGACAAAATGGGTGTAACCATTGTGATAGAATTGTCTTTGTATTGGTGATTGCATCAATCTCGTCACTTTTGTTTTTTTTAGTTTTGATAATCCTAAATGCCTTTTTTTCTCTCCCAAAACAAAAATCACAATAACAACAAAAACACATCTCTATGAAAAAAACATTCTATAATACATATTTTATAATTCATCTTAGTATTTTTTAAACAAGACAAATAAATTCCTAAAAAATAGGGGTGGAGAAAAAAAATCCTACATTAGAAGGTCTACGAGGAAGAGGCAAATGTAAAGCATATAAATGTAATTGTTCCTAATAAATCATATTTTCTTGTTGAATCATGTGATTATTTTTCCTTTAAATTAGGCAACTATACTTCCATTTGTTCATGAACCCTATTTAGACCACCTCATCACCATTAATTGACATCAAGCTTAGGTTGAAATGTGGTGTGCTTATAGTTAAAACAGTACGACCTACCTGACACAACTAAAAGATTGATGTTTTCTTCCAAGTGCAGGAGTGTCGAAGTAATAAATAATCCGGTAAGACCGGGGTTGAACCATAAAGAGGTTAATTGTACAAATTATAAATAACAATAATACAACAATAATAACAATAACAACAATAATA
>NW_011500934.1:37109-41396 GCF_000495115.2 Populus euphratica | reverse complement strand
AGTGTTCCGATTTGGATCGCACCGACATCTCTTTTCTAAGTGTTCCGATTTGGATCGCACCGACTTCCAATCCAAAATTCTTTATCCTATAATTCATGGTTGTTTATAAGCTATCAGTCTTAGAAACTGAATGAAGTCTGAGGTGAAAGGAATCAGTCTTAAAACCTTTAATGCATGCATATCATCATTAGGAGATAATTGTTTGGAAAAATTACTCTAAACCTTCCAAGATTTGCACACAATTATATTTTCCCTTTGTAATTTTATAAATTCTAATTTACATATTAAGTCAACTCAAGGTTTAAATTTGAACAAAATAACAAATATACCCTCATATATAATATAATATAACATAAATAGCCTAAATGATAGACCAAATCAACTCTAAATTTGTTATTCACGCCACATGATTTTGTCTCTCTTCTCGACAAACAAAAAATCTAAAAAACAATCAAACCTACTCTACTCTGTTTAATCAATTTTTTCTTCTCTTTATTTATAGCATGATTTCGCTTAGGTTTTGCTGCTGGAATTTTCTTCCTCTGCTTGTCTGGAACCAAGCAAAAGATAAGTATGTGATTGTAGTTACACGATTGTTTTTTCATATCAAGATTTCAAAAGTCATGGCAAGTGCATTTTTTTTTGTTAAATATTTTTAATTTTATACTCGATGTTATTAAAAAAAACAATTTTGTTGCAGTTAATTCATAAGTCCTTAAACTAGAAAAACCTATAAAATTAAATTTTTTATTTAATCAACTACATTTAAAATCCCTAACACTTTTGCATGTTGTAAATCAATTATTCTTGTTTTTCCAAAACCCTAAAAAGCCCAAATTGATTTATGTGGCTCACTATTAACAAAACCTTAATTTTTGAATTTTTGTTTGAAACTTTTTTAACTTCTATTTAACCCGTATTTACTTTTTTTTTAACCTTTATCTAATATTTTTTTTTCACCATTGTGATAGATAAAATTTCATATTTTTTTGTTCATCATGATAATTTTACATACATCAAAAAAGATTATGACTATATGTTTTACGTGGACATATTGTTTATATGTAAACGAGTTTTTGGCATCGACTTGAAAGGTCTTCAAATTTGGGGTGATAGAAGAAATTAAGTTTTCAATGATACCTTTATGTTAAAGATGTTTAATGTGCATGAAGGTGCATAACAGATGCATATCTATGTTGATGTTGATCCTATAAGTAGTTCTCTAATATTTAGAATGCCAAAATATTATTAAGGTAAAGTTAATGATAGTAGGTCACCTGGTACTAAATATTTTATTGCATGTGATGATGATATGAATAGATATAATAAAGTAGTTCTGATTGTTAATGAAGAAATAGATGTAAATGATAATATTACTTGCAATGCTAGTGTTGATATTAGAAGTATAAGTGCTGGTAGTGGTAGTGCAAATATTAAAAATGTCATTGTAAATGTTGGAAAAATTAGTGTTAATTTAGAAGTGGTAGTGTAAAGAATGAGGGATTTAAATTTTCTAATGAATATGATAAAAATAATAAAAATAATGATTATATTTCTTTAGATGAGGAAGGGTTTGAATTTGTAATGAAAATGAAGATGAATTGATTGATTGCATAAATAGCGATTTTGCTTTAGATTGTGTCTCTGATTTAGAGAAGGAATAGAAAATTATATTGAAGTATACAATGTCAATGTTGAATTGAGTAAAAAGTCTAAGAATGGTGAGGAAGAAAGTTATAGGAGAAAGAAGAAGAATGTTTATCCAACATTTAAATTTAAACGTAAAATATTTGAGGTTTCAATTAGTAGATCAATTAATTTTAATGTGTCAAATTTTTTAAAGTTTGAATCCCTTTATAGATGTGTTAAGGGAGTATAAAATGAAAAATAATTATCATCTAAAAAGAACTATTAATAAAAAAAATGAAAGCAAATTGTATTGATAATGGGTGTTGGTTCATGATTGGAAAACATTCATGATTAAATCATTGAGAGGGAAAAATAGGTTTATTAGGCCATAACTATCAAAACAACTAATTCAAAAAAGGTAACTAAAAAATTGTTACCCATTATTCATGTTGACTCAAACATATCTAATGAAGCTCTAAACACAAATTTAGATGATAATTTAGGGATAAAACCCCATGCAATGTAGTTATGGAGAGTTAGGATAAAAACTAGAGAATTTGTAAAAGTGAGTAATTGAAAGTTTTTTTAAGAGGCTGCTTAGATATATCCAACCTTTGAAGAAATTTAATCCAGGTTTAGATATATATTTAGATTTTGATGTTAATCTTAATATTGATGTTCATTCACCAAGTTTTAAAGAGTTTTCATTTGTTTAAAAGTGATAAAGGATGAAATTTTTTATGGCTATAAACCTTTATTAAGATTGATACATGTCATCTCAAAAGTCCATAGAGATTTGTGTTATTAGCAACAATGGTATTAAATGCAAACAATGAATTGTTTCTTATTGCTTATGATATTGTTAAAGTAGAAAACAATGACATATAGAGATGCTTTTTGTATCTCTATATGGATTGGTCAAAACAATAATAGGTTATAAGTTATTATCCATCATGTATGATACGTAAAAGGTATGTTCCATTTTATATTATATTTTTTGTAACTCTTGCTTTTTTTATGATTTATTCTAATTTTAGTATATTATTTTATAGAGTCTACCTAAAAGTGTTATAGAGATATTTTTAAAGGCAACACACAGACATTATTCAAGGTATATTTAAACTAAATTAAAGAAAAAAGGATTTCCTGATTTGAAGCTTAAAATAGGATTTTGATGTGTATGTCAAGCTTATATAAATCTCAACTACTACAATTATATGAAGGAGATTAGGTATATCGATAATAATGCTTTTAATTGATTAAAGAACATCTCCATGAGACTTGTATAAGGCATTTGTTTAAACTTGAAGTAAAGGTAGAAATGTAACAAATAATTTGACTAAATCATTCGATAGATAGGTTGGAAAATATAAAAGTATGTCAATTATTATGTTACTGAAGAATACTAGGTTAAAACTTATGTATAGATTTCATGATGGTTTGCTAAAGTTGCACGTTTGCGAAACAAAGATCACACCTTTTATTAGAAAATGATTCTAATAGATTCTAATGAGTATCAAGTTTTTAAGGCCATACAAGAGTTTCTATTAATTCAAAGAAGAAACAATGCTCCCATAGTGAATAGATAATGACTAGTATTTCATGTAAATATGTTATCCCTTTTTGTGCATTATAAAATAATGGATTTAGAAGATTTGTATCATCTATGTTATGCTATTAAGACATTTATAAAGACTCACATTAAAGTGGTGCACTTATTACTAGAGGCTAATATAAATCTAAAAGAAGAAAAGGTGATTGTTTTACCTCCAAACTTTAAGAAGAATATTGGTGTTGTTATCCATTTTTGGGTTTCCACATAAAAATTTTAAAAATACAAAAAATATTTATAAAAAAATATTCAAAAGAAATCTAAAAAATAATAGGAGTGAAAAAAGGATGCTGGAATGCCCATAAAATGACTAGAAATTGGTTGAGAATGTTCAAAAATATAAAAATTGAAATTTGACAATATATTTTTTATTGATGAAATCCCTATTAACAAGGAAAATTCAATTTGAGAAGGAAAAGTTCAAAATCATATGTTCATGGACTCAATTAAATTTTATCTAAGGTTTAATTGAATTTATGAAGGGTTTAATTACAACAAAAATTAATTTTTAAGTCAATTTGAGCTTTTATTGAAAGAAATTAAAGTTTTGGGGTCCAATTATAATTTTGAAGAGTTGATTTGGTCAAATTAGAGGCTTAATTACATAATTATTAAAGTTTCATGGGCAATTAGGGACTTGATTGAAATAATCCAAAACCAAGGATCAAATTAGAAAAGGCTTGTAAATAGAGGAGTTGAAATTGATCAAGTCGGGGGCTAAATTAAAGAAATTAGAAGTTTATTCATCAATTGATGGTCAAATTGCATGAATCAAAGACCATATGCTATCTTGTAAATGACGCTGAATGACATGACTAAAAGATTGATGTTTCCTCCTAAGTGCAGGAGTGTCAAAGTAATAAATAACCCGGCAAGACTAGGGTCAAAAGAGGCTAATTGTACAAATTATAAACAACAACAATAGTAACAACAACAACAATAATAATAACAATAATTACAATAATAATAGTAGTAGTAGTAGTAATAGTAATAATAATAATAATAATAGAAGAAGAAGAAAAAAAAGAAGTTGATGAGAACTTTGA
>NW_011500934.1:32391-32944 GCF_000495115.2 Populus euphratica | reverse complement strand
TTTATAATTGTTGTTTATAATTTGTACAATTAACCTCCCTGTGGTTCGACCCCGGTCTTGCCGGGTTATTTATTACTTCGACACTCCTGCACTTGGGAGAAGACATCAACCTTTTAGTCGTGTCAAATGCCTCCTTTTATAGGCCAAAATTGGGAACTATTGATTTGATGACTAATTGATGAGTGGGTGGCCAACTCTTGACTTGGTGACAAACCTTATCTTCTCTTGTTTGCCCAAAAAGTCATTGATAATGTCAAAATTGGAGCCACTTGCAAATATGAAACTTGTAGGAAATTATCTCAGTTTTCTTTTATAAAAAATTCAGCTTAGTGGACTTCTAGAACTCTAGATTTAGGCCAAACACTAAACAGTGCTCTAGCTGGAAGACAGATTCGAACTTCTTTATTGTTGCTACAATTTGGACTTGAAAATGGTCTTTTTAGACTTGGGCTCATATGAAAGTTGTAGGCCTATGTCTTACCTTTCCATCCATATAAATTGGATCTAAATCTGAGATCTGTAGCTCAAGATATGACCCAATTACCGAACAATG
>NW_011500934.1:26212-32263 GCF_000495115.2 Populus euphratica | reverse complement strand
CAAATTAAAGGTGGTCTTATATTATTATAACATTGTTATAAAACGTGCTTTAGTTAAGGAGTTATTGATACTTCAAGTGCAAAATAATGATATAAAACCTTGATAAAAATGCACTTTTAAGTACTAATCACTGAAATCAAAGGATCCAATCAAAAATTAAATGACGAAACTGAAAAGGCCATTTCGCATTGCAAAATGGCACCGTTTCAAAGGACCCTCTTCTTCACTTCACCAGGAAACCATTTCAGCGGGAAGAAAAAGAGATAATTAGCCTTAGCTTCCCATAATGCAATACATTACTAAAATGTATGGCATTCATTTGCCTATAAAATCAGAGAAAGAAACGCCGCCCCATGCCTGTTAAATGTCCTCAAAACAATTGCTAACTGTTACCTTTACTTTAGCCATAACAGTTCTAGGTGGCTTTATTATAAAAAAAACACATGCATTTCTTTGGATATAAAAATCAAAGAACACAAAAGAGAAAGGGAGAAGATAGATAGACAAAAGTCGACTGGAAAGGTTTTGATAGACGAACAAATCATAGAGGAAAAAAAAGACAGAAAGAAAAGGAAGAAAATAAGGGGGAGAAAATAGGAGGGGTAAGTGGAATAAAATAAGGGGGAGAAAATAGGAGGGGTAATGTTGAAGATAATCAGCCTTAATCAAGGACTCTTCATATATGCATTTTGTCTATACATAATCACAACCACAATCATATATAATCCCTTCCTTTTCTCTTGCTCATAATTATTTCATGTAATACATTACACAACTAGATGTATATAAATACAAGAACACTTACCACCAAATGTGTGGCAGTTTTAAACATTCTGATGGTATCAGAGCTTTCATTGAATTAATATCCCATGATCGTAATGGCCTCCAACTCTTCTAATTCTTCTCCCACCCTTCTTACCTTTAACACCATGATTTACATGGTTACAATTAAGCTTTCCTCCTCTAATTATCTTTTATGAAAGAGTCAACTTCTTCCTCTTCTTGAAAGTCAAGGGTTGCTAGGTCATGTAGATAACACTCTTATGCCGCCGCTACCATTCGATCCTCCCACCTCTTAAACACCAAGCAACAGTCACCTAGCATGGAAAGCAACTGACCAGCATCTCCTCAACCTCCTCCTTTCCTTTCCAATAGAGGAGGCAATGGCTAGAGTCGTCGACCTCTCCACATCTCGTAAGGTCTAGATTGCATGGAAAACACCTTCAACCATTACTCATAAGCCAATAAAATTCATCTCAAAGATGACCTTCAATTGATGAAGCATGGCATCTATACAGTCACTGCCTATACTCGTACAATCAAAGCTTTATGTGATCAACTTCATGCAAGTGGTCGCCTAGTTGATGAAATCTATAAAGTTCACTTGTTTGTTCATGGTCTTGAGCCTGATTTCTCTAATTTCTCAACTGCTTATATGGCACAAACTCTTCTCCCCTGCTTCTCTGATCTCTTCTCTGAAGTTGAGTGTTTTGAAATTTTTCAAAAATCTCTAGAGACTTTAGCGCCTCCAGTTGCAACATTCACTGCCAACAGAAGCTCTTCTCATTGTGTAAGCAGCTCCTTTTGCCAAAATCGTGGTCGTGGATACGAGTCTAGTAGTAACTCTTTCGATTATGGACAAAGCCATACTCACACCAACCGAGGTCGTCATCCACCACGCTGCCAGATCTGCCAACTAGAAGACACTATGTAGATCGATGTAAGCAATGATATGATTGGCATGAACCCATAACATATCTTGCTAAATCTGACTAGCTTATAGACACAGGGCTTTGGCTTACATGACTCCTAAATCATGAAAGTTCTATGAAATTGTCTCAGCTTTCTAACAAAAAAAATTAAGGTCATTTGGACTTCTAGAATTCAAGATATGGGTTGAACACTAAATAGTGTCTAGGCTGCATGATAGATTTTGACTTTTTTTTATACTAAGATTTGGACCTCTAAATGGAAGAATTGAGTTTATAACTCATGAATGTTTTAGGCTTATGTCTTACCTTTCCATCCATATAGAGCAAACCTAAATCCAAGTTCTACAGATCCAGATATGACCCAATAACTGAACAGTGTTCCAGTTTGAATTGCACTAGCATCTCTTTTCTAAGCTTAGCCCTCCCTTTGTTCTCTCAATTTCAGTAACTAAACTCATCAATTAATCATTTTATTTATGTAATACGCCTACATTAAGATGAAAATTTACCATAAATTAAAGGTATCTTATAATATTAGACATGATATTATAAAACATGCTCTAGTTAAAAAGTTATTAATATTTCAAGTGCAAAAATGATGATATAAAACCTTAATAAAAATGCACATTTAAATACTAATCACACCCTTCAATCAGCTTATTACTAGTCCCTAATAATCAAAGCGTTAAAATGAAAAAAATAATTTGCAAGTTCCACCAAGCAAGGCATTCATCATTCAACTTCCATTAATCTATCCAAGTAAATAAACTCTCATTAAATTTATATATCTGCTTATACTTTTTAAACAAGATATTAATAAACCTTCTTTTTATGTGCTTAATGTATGAAAACATAGATGATAGGGCTTTTATTGAAAGAAAACAATATTTTATTCTAATATTTAAGGTTAACTTTCTTAGGTTGAAATTATTATTATTATTATTATTTTAATATATATATATATATATACACAATGCATCTTTAACCCATGTAACGAGCTTTTGACTAATGACTCCTAGACTAGTTAGCCTTAAGGTAGTAGGTGTTTAGACACTTCTATAAGCTTAGTAATTTGGGTTGCAGTACTAACACGTAGATAGTGAAATATTTGATTCCTTTAAGCTTTTTTCCTTAACCCATGTAACGAGCATTGAGCCAATAGCTCCCAAATCAATTGACTTTAAGGTATTAGGTGCTTAAACACCTATTCGAGCTTAATTGCTTAGGTTAGGGAGGCTACAAAACCAAACTTATCTATATTTTTATTTATTTAATTACTTACATTTATTGTCATTTTTTTTCTTTTTCTTTCTTCTTTTTTTTTTGTAAATTATATACTATCTCTTTCCCTTAGTTGTTATCTTTAACAAACAAATATAAATAATGTAATAATTCAATTTGCAACCCACAATCATATGTTAAAGTGTGTGTTAAATTGAAAGTTTAAGAATACTTGTTAAATGAGAATATGAGCAGAATCAGGTGACAATAATACAAGAGTTTGTAAATCTGAATATTTCATAAGAAGTATATGATAAACCTTCTTATGAATATTGCAAATAACCATTAAAAAATATTTACCAAAATGCATCTCAAGAGTAAATAAAATTCCTCCTTACTTTGCCATCCTAATAACCATTTTATCAAATAGTTTATGAAATAGAAAACACAGTTAGTTATTTTTTTATATCAATTACTACCCTGCCTCTAACCAAAACAAGACATTATCCTCAATGTCCTAAGGTAGAAAGATAGAGTATAGAAGATATCATCTGAAACACACTTAAATAAATATAAGAAATAACAAAAAAAAATATTATGCTATTAATAAAACCAACAGACATAATTTTTAATGAAATAAGACTCAAATTATAGTTGTGATTATGGTTGACATCTTCCCTCGGTTTTACATCCAAGAACAACTTAAACACTCTTTATGGGTCAGGAATAAGCTTCTCATCCAATTTTCTTAAAAACTAGGAAACATGGTCTTTTATAGTCAGATTCTCAATACTAAGTCGATCATGTTCTTTATGAAAATGGTGCTATAAATCATGAATTGCACGATGCACATCTCCACTAGAATGCATCTCAAGAGTTAATAAAAGATTATATAAAGACTAATAAAAGATTATATAAAGACTCCTTACTCAGGCCATCCTTAATGAATTGTATTTTATTTTCACGGTTTATAAACACCATTTCTAAAGAAAGACATTATGCATTACAAGTCCATCTAGCATATCGATGAGAGACTTTTAGTCATTTTGCACAACGTTTCTCTGCAAAAGTGCTCTTACCTATCCCAAGCATGTATGAAATAAAATAATTATAAGACTCACCTGATAATCGGACCTTTGCTTCAATCATCCAGCTAATATCTTCAAGAATTTCATGATTCATTAACAACCTCAATCTTGCACGCCTAGCTCGGTAAATTTTTGTAATTGCATTTTGAGGCAAAACAAGAAAATACTTTTTTTTTATTTTTTCAAGTGGTTTCTATTTTTTAAATGAGAAGTGAAAAAGAGATGCAAAAAGAAGGAACAAGAAATTGAACAAATATATACACATATATCAGTTATCATAGGGAACTGAAAGAACCAACTTAAAAGTTACGAAGTATCATTATATGTCATTTGACAAAGGTGAGAGAGACTAGCAAAACAAAACTCACACTAAAAAGAAACACAAAAACAATGTGAGAAAAATAAATTAATCAACATTTATCTATAGGATCATTCAAACCAATGGATTTATTTTCATAAGGAAAATTATCAAAACAAGCTTTCAAACAATGTCCATTTACCTTAAAAACATTGTCGTTCTTTGAATTCTCAATATCAAAGGTCTCATAAGAATACACATGTTTCATAGTAAATGGGCCGCTCTATCTTGATCATAGTTTTCTAGGAAATAAATAGAGTCGAGAATTATAAAGCAAAACTTTTTGACCAGTATTAAATTTTTGATAATTTTAATAAGTTCTATAGAATGCCTGTGTATTATTGAACATGGTGGGCCAATAAAATCCATTTTGTAAAATTTTTTGCAGTCATCTTTTTTTACGAGAAATGACCCTCACAAGCCTCAAAATGAAAAAATATATTGTCAATCTTAACAAAAGATTCACATCAACATTTTCGGAGCCTTTCTTATCCGTGATTTCTTCGTGAGAATAAATCATTTGCAAATCTTTTGATTTATCAAACTCAATTTTACTCAAAGTATATTCAAGTTGATCATGAAACAATTCTTCAATGAAATCTACTTCTTGTAAATCATTATCATCTCTAGGTTGCTTGCAAATGTTGAAAATATTCATCTTCAATGTCATATTTTCAAAATATAACTTCAATAGTCCATTTCTAAAATTAATTAATGCATTAAAAGTTACAAGAAACGGATGTCCTAAAATAATAGGAAATGAATTACATGCTTCAACAGGTTATGTATCCAAGACAATAAAATCCACAGGATAAATTTATTAACTTGTACTAATACATCCTCAACCATTCCTCTAGGTACTTTTTATAGATCTATCAGTAAGTAAGAGAGTTACAGAAGTTGGTTTTAACTCACCTAGATTGAGACTTTGAAAGACTGAATATAGAAGTAAATTCACACTAGCTCCAACATCGAGTAAAGCTCTTTTAATTTTATGTTCTCCAATAAAGCAAGAAATTATAAAACAACTAGGGTCTTTATATTTCAAAGAATTATTGTTTTGAAGAATGACACTTACTTGTTTAGCTAAAACGCAAGCTGGCCCGGACACCCACGTTAATCTTAAAAAAAAAAACGACTTTCTTTTTCACATTCAGTTTTATCTTTATAGTACATAGATCTTTCAAAAATTTGGCATAGGAAGAAACTTGTTTAATAACATCCAATAGAGGTATATTGATCTTTACATGTTTGAAAGTTTCAAAGATTTTAGAGTTATGATTGACTCTCCTTTGTTTGGTCATGGCATGAGTAAATGAAAGTGTTAGCGGGGAATAAGTTTTTTCTTTGCAATGAATGCATGTAATATTTCCTCAAGATTTTTTCTAAGAAGTGGAGCATAAAGAGGTGTATATTCATGAGAATTTTGGAAATTATGTTGTGCTTGAAACACTGGCTGTGAAGTTTGTGCATTATTGTTATCACTTTTCCAACTGAAATTTAGGTGATTTCTCCAACCATAGTTGTATGTTTGTGATATGAGTTATGATGTGTTCTTTGAAAACTATTTAAAGTGACACGATCAAAAGATTGACGTCTTCTCTCATTAGTTAACCAATTTAGACGAGTGATGGAGGGATCAATTACATGAATGAAAGATTATAGTTGGTCA
>NW_011500934.1:0-26161 GCF_000495115.2 Populus euphratica | reverse complement strand
AATAACAATAACAATAATAGTAGTAATAGTAATTGTAATAGTAGAAGAAGAAAAAAGAAGAAGAAGAAGAATATTAGAAATTCCTGTTCCACAGCTTGATCAAGAAAAGACAATAACTTATCATAAAAACTATTAACATTTAATAGACTTGTTCGATTATGGTAAATGTGCAGTTGGACTCAAAAAGAAATATGAAAGATCTCTTTCAATGTGTTCAGACCACCTGGTAAGGCAATGAAAGCATCAATATGGTTAAATGTTATATTCATTCGATCAGATATTATGGAGACCTGTAGTTTCTCTCTAATTGTTTTTTCAATGATGTCCCTTTTTACTAAAAATTTAGGGACAATCCTCAAAACTTGACTACCTCCTAAAAATACAACTGTTGACACACCCTTCATTAACCCAAGGCTCCTTCCGCTATACGCTAAATGATTCTTTCTCTTAGCTAGTACCTAACCAAGATGATTTGCTGATTCTAAAAACTTTATTTTATTTGTAGGACTGGGTCCAACTAAAACACAAATATTTTTTATGTGATGACTTAAGGAACCTGCCATTTCTACACATTTTATATTTGTTGAATGTATGGGTTGAATAGAAATGAAGGGAAAAAAGAGAAGATTTTATAGATGAAAAATTAAAAATGCAATCATACCACCTATATATAAGCCAGCTGGAGTCTCTCTCTCTCTCTCTCTCTATTTATTTATTTATTTTTATGTTTTTTAAAAAAACATGTGTATTTATATGTAGTTGTGATTGTGGCTCATATCTTCCCTTAGTTTTACATCCAAGAATGACTTAAGCACTCTCTATGGGTCGGGGATAGGCTTCCTATCCAGTTTTTTTACAAACTTACAAATATAGTCTTTTTTTGGTCAGATTTTTAAGATTATATCGAGCATGTTCTTTATGGAATTGTAGTTATAAATTATGAATTACACGAAGCATATCTCCACTAGGATACGTCTCAAGAGTCAATAGAAGATTATCTAAAGACCTCTTACTTTGGTCATCCTTAATTAATTGTATTTTATCTTCATGGTTTACAGATACTATTCCTAAAGAACGATATGTTGCATTATGATGTAACCATATTATTCGATAGTTTCACCCACCTTTAACTAGTGTTTTGCCTAGGTTTTATATACAAAATGTCTTGATATTCTTTGTTTTATGTTTTATCTAAAGGCATTTTTTAATTTAATTTTCATGATGCAATGAAATATCCTTATAGCAATGTTTATTCTATCACATGCTATGACCAAGTTGATAAGTGTGTGCAGCAAGCTTTTGATTTTGATTGTGAGGATGAATTAAGCATAGTTTTGAGCTATGGCTATGATTTTACCGAGATAAAAGAGATGGAAAGACACATATGTGTTTCCCAAAACATGCATGAATCAGTATTGGCTTTGCAAGCTTTGCAAACTATTCTCCATGATAATGTCTTTGTTGATTTAGTACTTTCACATAAAAAGCTTTTACCATCTATTTTAGAGGCCTCCGAGTTAGAATTGAAACATTTGCCTGATAATTTGAAGTATGTATTCATTGGCGACAACAATACACTTCCTGTTATTATAGCAATAGGTTTGACAAATACACAAGAGAAAAAACTTGTGAAGTTGTTGTGTGATCACAAGACGGCCATTGGATGAACTTTAGCTGACATCAAGGGCATTAGTCCCTCAATGTGTATGCATCACATGCTATTGGAGGATAATGTGAAACCAATAAAGGAAATGCTTTGGAGGTTGAACCCACCTATGATGGAGGTAGTGGAAGTTGAAATTTTAAAACTGTTAGATACAGAAGTCATTTATCCTATCACTGACAGTAAATGGGTGGTGCCAATCCATATGGTGCCTAAAAAGATTAGAATCACATAGGTGAAAAATAAAAATGATGAGCTCATTCCTACTAGCATCTCGAGTGGATAGAGAATGTGGGTTGATTATATAAAGCTAAATCTTGCTGCATGCAAAAATCATGTCCCATTACCATTCATGGATCAAATGCTTGAATGCCTAACATGTAAGTCTTTTTATTATTTTTTTGGTGGATATAGTGGATACAATTATATTGTTATTAATCCTGAGGATCAAGAAAAGACTACATTTACATGTCCATTTGGTACATATGCATATAGGAGAATGCCCTTTGGTCTTTGTAATGCACCTTCAACTTTTCAAAGATGCATGATGAATATTTTTTCTGACTATGTTGAAAGAATAATTGAGATCTTCATGGATGATTTCACAGTATATGGTTTATTCTTTTGATAAATATTTAGAAAATTTATCTTTGATCTTAAAAAGGTGTATTGAAACTAACCTTATCTTAAATTATGAAAAGTGTTATTTTATAGTAGAACAAAGAATAGTTCTTGGGCATGTTGTGTCTTCATATGGATTAAAGGTTTACAAAGCTAAAATAAATGTTATTTCATCATTGTCTTACCCCTCCTGCATGAGAGAAATTTGTTATTTTCTTGGCCATGCAGATTTCTATCAACGCTTTATTAAAGATTTTTCAAAGATGATAGCACCCTTATTGAAACTATTAGCTAAAGAAATGGATTTTGTGTTTGATCAAGCATGTAAAGATGTCTGTAATAAGCTTAAAAGGCATGTCACATCTACCCCTATCATCTAACCACCAAATTAGGATGAGCCTTTTGAGATAATGTGTGATGCGAGTGACTATGTGGTAGGGGTTGTCCTTGGGAAAATAATAAGGAAGAATTTGCATGTTATCACCTATATTTCCTGCATGTTGGACGAAGCACAATGCAATTACCATACAACTGAAAAAGAACTTTTTATAGTAGTGTTTGCTCTTAAAAAATTCAGGTCATATCTACTTGGTATAAAAGTCATTATTTTTACTGACCATGCAGCTTTAAGATATCTTTTGAAGAAAAAGAAGTCCAAACCAAGATTGATTAGGTGGATCTTGCTTTTCCAAGAATTTGATATTGAGATCAAAGACAAAAAAGGTGTCAAAAATCATGTGACTGATCACTTGAGCCGACTAAGGATTGAGGATATACAAACCAAAACAATACGAGAGGCATTCCCTAATGAGCAGTTGTATGTGTTACTTTCCTCTACAAGACCATGGTATGCTGATTTGGTGAACTATTTAGTCACCAAAGAATTCCTTCCAAGTTTGTCTATATTCTAAAAAGACAAGTTACGAGCTGATGCTAAATATTATTTTTGGGATACTCCTTATCTATGAGAATTTTGTGTGGATCAAGTGGATAGGAAATGTGTACCATAAGATGAATTTCATTCCATTCTTACCTTTGTTCATTCTCATTCTTATGGTGAGCATTTTAGAGCAAAAAAAAACAGCCTACAAGGTAGTTGAAAGTGATTTTTATTGGCCTTTCATTTTTAAGGATGTATGTCATTTTTGCAAATCATGTGAAAAATACCAAAGAATAAGTAATATCACTCATAAGAATCAAATACCTTTAACAAATATTCTTGTAAGTGAAATTTTTTATGTTTGGAGTATTGATTTTTTGGGTCCATTTCTTTATTCTTTTAGCAATCTTTATATCCTTCTTACTGTTGATTATGTGTCCAAATGCATTAAGGTGAAAGCCATATGAACTAACAATGCTAAGGTTGTTTTATATTTTGTCAGGACTCACATATTTGATAGGTTTGGAATCCCTCAAGTTATCATTAGTGATTGGGACACTCATTTTTGCAATCAGTTTAATGGAAGCATTGTTACGCAAATATCATGTGACTCATCTCACTTCCACAGCATACCACCTCAAATGAATGGCCAAGCTGAAATCAAGTCCATTTTGAAAAAGATAGTGCAACCTAACCGGCGAGATTGAAGTCTATGACTTGGTAATACACTTTGGGCTTATCAGACTGCTTACAAATCACCTATAGGAATGTCACCTTGTAGAATGATTTATGTAAAAGCATGTCACCTACTAATAGAGTTTGAACACAAAGCTTTTTGGGCCATTAGAAAATGTAACATAGATTATGATGCTGCTGGGATTGTAAGAAAGTTATAATTGCAAGAGTTAGAAGAGATTTGAAATGATACTTATGAGAATGCAAGGATTTACAAAGAAAAGACTAATAGTCTCCATGACCGCATGATTACAAGAAAAGAGATTAATGTTAGAGACAAAGTAGAGTTTAATGTTGGAGACAAAGTCCTTTTTTATCATTTAGGTTTGAAACTTTTTCCTGAAAAGTGCTCTCGTTGGATTGGACCCTTTATTATTTATAATGTTTTTTCTTATGGTGTAGTTAAAATTACAAGTTTAGAAACTAACAAAGTACTCAAGGTCAATGGGCTTCACTTGAAACCTTTCTATGAAGGTTGGATGGTAGAACTCACCGCTTTTGTAGAGTTAGCTGAACCAATCTATAAAAAATGAGCATGCAACATGTCGAGCCAATAACATAAAATAAAAGCACTTACTAGAAGGCAACCCAGAACAAAAAAAAAAAAAAGAGATTTGCTTGCAATAAAAAGAAGTTAAGCATTGGTGATTAAAAATGGAAAATTTATGTACTTTAATGGAATATCTTGTTTAAAATATTATTTTTCAGAACGCTCTACTTTTTTTGGTTCGAACCTTTTCTTTTACTTCACCTTAATCTTAGCCCCATTACAATAAAAAAATAAGACGTTTTGATTCATGCATTATTTGTAATATGTTAATAATGGAGATGATATTAAAGAGCAAGCTTATAGTAGAACATATTCATTGATTGAATTTGAGAGATTTAAACACATAAGCCCTAAACATGTGAGTGTTGGACTGTATATCAATGAGAAGGCCTATCACTTTGGCATGACATAGATTTCATTTAAATCCCGATGATTAATTGAGTCTTAAAGTTTGCATATAAATAAATTCATGAAAATTTATACTTGTTATCCTTCTTAATTGTGTTCTTGTCTATAATGCATATATTTTTGGATATTGATGGAAGATTAGGAGATTAGTCATAGTGATTTCATTTAATTTAACTTCAATTTAATTTTACATATCCTTTCACGAGAATAAACAAGAGCTAAGTGTGGGGTATTTGATGCAACCATATTATTCGATAGTTTCACCCACATTTAACTAGTGTTTTGCCTATGCTTTATATATAGAATGCCTTGCTATTCTTTTTTTATTATTATGTTTTGAAGACACTTTTGGATAAAAGATGCAAAAAAGAGTAAATTGGAGGTAATTGGCAGATTTGACCTTCAGTCGATGTTTTGTGTAAAGTATGAGCTCTTAAGGTCAAAATGAAAGATTTTAGTGGAATTAAAAAGATAACATCCATAAATTTTGGGACATCTAAGGCAAGAAAATAAAATAAGAAAAAGCATGGAAATCACAGCCTTCAATGTTAAATCTTGCAATCTGCTAGTGTTGACCTTCATCCATTCCGACTTCAATATCTGGAGCTACAGAAGTCCAATTGATGCAAACTTAATTTTTTTGGATTCCTGACTCAAAGGCTTATAAATGATCCAAATTGTAACAAAAAATGATGTCATATGAGGGAGATATAATTTTTCAAAGATGACAACTATATTCAACCAACAAATAGGTTTCGTGAAGAAATGAGTCCAAATTACATTTTAAAGCATCTAAATCGATATCCATTTTTATTTTAGCAATTTAGCTCCTTTAATTTTAAGCTTGAAGATTTCAAGTAAGGCTATTTCTTTTTTTTTTAGAAAAATAGTTATTGAAGTACTTAAATGTAAATTATCTACTTAAGGGAGGACTATTTTGTAAAATAGAGACTAAGGTTTCCTAGGATATAAAAAGAATGAGAAAAGAGAAGGGGGGTAGCTAGTCAAGAGGATAAAAATGCCCCTCTCTTCTAAGAAACGTCAAGTTTTGCATTCTTCCTTCTTTTTTATTGGTTGTTCAACAAACATGCAAGGCTAAATATTTTTTCTTATTGCAAGGACATGGAAACCTTCAGTTTTCAAGAACTATGAGATTTATTTTACCTTTTCTTTTTAGTTTATATGATGAATATATTTGTTCTCCTATGCTTATTTTTCATATGATTATTTATTTTAATTGCTAGAGCGGACTCTAAGTTATTATTGTAGATAATCTATTGCTAAGTTTGATATCAAAACCAGAATTGTGGTATATGAACATGTGAAGCAACTGAGTTTAATAATTGTGGTAGATCTACGTTATTAATCTGAGGGAGAACATTTAATCAAATCAAACATAGACTGCAGACAATTATGTTTTCTTGATTAATCAACTTATCTAGTTTCTTAAGGCCACCATTTAATTAAATTACTAGTGCTAACACTATGGTTGTTTGATGGTTAGGGTTAGTTATATGGCGGATTCGTTAACTAACCAATGTTAAGAAGAGATAAATATTTAGAATATAAATTGATGTTTTGTTTCTATGATCAGTTCTGATTTTTGTAGGTGGATGAGTGCTTGCAACCAAGATTTATTCTCTTAATAATTTTCTTATTTCATTTGATAGTTTTCTATTTTCTTTTGCTTTAGCCTAGATAACATCCAAACCCCTCCCCCCCACACCCCCAAAATTGCATATCATATAACATAAAAATCTACTTGAACCTTCCTCGTGGGATCGACTCCTTACTTACACTATATTATCTTATATGTTGTATTTGAAACTAAGGTAATTAATTTATGCAATTGCGATATCGCAACACACTACCCATCTAACACATCTGTGATAGACTTTCAGTCGTTTTGCATGATATTTCTTTATAAAAGTGCCTTTACATGTTCTAGGCATGTATGAAATGAAAGAATTAGAGGACTCGCCTCATAATCGAACATTTTCTTTAATTAGCCAACAAACATCTTCAGGAATTTCATGATTCATTAACAACCTCAATCTTGCATGCCTAGTATGGTAAACTTTTACAATCGCATTATAAGGCAAAATGGGAAAATATTTTTTCAATTTTTCATGAGTGGTGTCCATTTTCAAATGAGTATTGGAGAAAAGATTCAAAGAAAGGAGAAAGAGCAAAGAATTGCACAAATATATACACAGATATCAGTTATCATGGAAAACTGAAAGAATTGACTTAAGAGTCATGGAGTATCGTTATCCGCCATTTAACCGAGGTGAGAGAGACTAGCAAAACAAAAGCCACAAAAAAAAATACAAAAAAAAATAAAATAAAATAAAATCAATCTTTATATACAGGATCACCCAATTCAATAAAGTCATTTTCAATTGAAACATTGTTAAAGTAAACTTTCAAAAGATGTCTATTTACTCTGAAAACATTGTTATTCTTTGGATTCTTGATATCACAAGCCACATATGGATATACATGTTTCATAATAAAAGGACCACTCTATCTTAATCTTAGTTTTACAGGAAATAAATGGAGTCAAAAATTATAAAGCACGATTTTTTGACCAACATTAAATGTTTTTCTCATTATTTTCTTATCATGAAACCCTTTGATTCTTACTTTATAAATTCTTGAATTTTCATATGCAACATTTTTTATTTTCTCAAGCTCATTTATTTATAATTTTCACAACTGACTAGCATCATCAAGATTTGAATTGAAAGCTTTAATAGCCCAATAAGCTTTATATTCAAGTTCCACAGATAAGTGACACTATTTTTCATAGACTAGTCTATAAAGTGACATACCTAATGATGTTTTATAAGCATTTTGATAGGCCCAAAGTGTATTATTAAGTCTTAAAGACCAATCTTTTCTAATAGGGTTTACTGTTTTCTCCAAGACCTGTTTGATCTCCCTATTAGAAAGCTTTACTTGTCCACCTGTCTAAGGGTGATAAGAGGTGGTAACTTTGTGTGTGATTCCATATTTCTTCATTAAAGATTCAAATGAATTGTTGTAGAAATATGTTCCACCATTACTTATCACGACTCGAAGGATTCCAAATCGACTCAAAATATTTTCTTTTAAAAACTTTATCACTATTTTGTGATTATTATTTCGACTTGGAACTGCCTCTATCCATTTTGAAACATAATCTACTACAACTAATATGTACAAGAAACCAAATGATGGAGGAAATGGACCCATGAAATCTATATAATTAGTACTTAAAAGTGCATTTTTATCAAGGTTTTATACTATCATTTGCACTTGAAGTATCAATAACTCCTTAACTAAAGCATGTTTTAAAATAACATATTTAATAATATAAGATACCTTTAATTTATGGTAAATGTTTATTTTAAATGCAGGCCTATCACATAAATAAAAGGATTGATTGATGAGTTTAAGAACTGAAATTGAAAGAACAAAAAGATGGTCAAACTTAGAAAAGAGATGTTGGCGCAATCCAAACTGGAACATTGTTCAGTAATTGGGTCATATTTGGAGCTGTAGATCTTAGAATTACGTCTGCATTATATGAATTGAAAGGTAAGATAGGCCTACAACTTTCATGGGAGCCCATAATTTAAAAAGGCTATTTTCAAGTCCAAATTATAGCAATAATCAAGAAGACTGAATCTGTCCTGCAGCCTGAACAATATTAAGTGTTTGGCCCATATCTAGAGTTCTAGAAGCCCAAATGATCTCAATTTTTTTTCCTAAAAAGCTAAGATAATTTCCTAGAACTTTCATTTCAAGTGGTTTGACGTTATCAATGATGTTTTGGGCATACTGTATGGTACAACCAACATCTTTATGTGTGGTTTCCAATTAAGTAATAAGAGTTTATACTATACTTGTTTGACATACCATTAGTGAATTCTCTAACCTTAACATTTGTTGTTATCATTGTCTAATCCTTACAGTGATCTTCCATCTCAAAGTTCTCATCAACTTCTTCTTCTTCTTCTTCTTCTTTATTATTATTGTTATTAGTACTAATATTATTATTGTTGTTGTTGTTGTATATAATTGTTTTTTATAATTTATACAATTAACCTCCTTGTGGTTTGACCTCGGTCTTACCGGTTTATTTATTACTTCAATACTTCTACACTTGGGAAAAGACATCAATCTTTTGATCATGTCATTATACCCCAACAATCAAAGATCTCAATGACAAGAATATGATTTAAAGGCATCATATGATGTTTTGGAATAGATCCCAACTTTTGATAATTTTCACAAAACTTGCAGAATGCATGTGAGTCCTTGAACACGGTAGGCTGGCAAAATCCATGTTGTAAGATTTTTACGGTTATCTTTCTTGATGAGAAATGACCCCCATATACTTGAGAATGACAAAATTTAATGACACTACTTACCTCATTGTCAGCAATGTAATTTCAAAATATTTGATCAAGACAATATTTGAATAAATAAGGGTCATCACAATAAAAGTTCTTCACTTCATTCAAGAACTTTCTTTTGTCTTGGGTACTCCAATGAGCTGGCAATTGTCATGAAACAAGAAAATTAACAATATTAGCAAACCAAGACATTATAAAGATAGGGAGTAAAGATTCATCAAGAAAGTAGTCATTCATTGGTGTGATGTCAAATCTCGAATTTGTTGTCAATCTTTACAAATGATCTGCGATAACATTTTCGGTACATTTCTTGTCTTTGATTGTGATATCAAATTCTAAAGTAACAAAATCTATTACACCAATCTAGCCTTAAAAGTTTTTTTAGAAATGAGATATTTCAATGCTACATGATCACTAAAAACAACAATAGGTGAGCCAATAAGATAAGACCTGAATTTTTCATATCCAAACACTACCACAAGTAATTCTTTTTCGGTAGTAGTATAATTCATTTAAGTACTATCTAAAGTTTTACTTTAATATTAAATCACATAAGGTTTTTTATCTTCTTCTTTTTTTGCCTAAGACAGCACCCATGGTATAATAACTAGCATCACACATTATTTCAAAAGGTAATAACCAATCTGGAAGTTGGATGTCAAGAGCAAAAGTAAGCAAGTTTTTAAGTTTAACAAAGGCTTCTACACAATGTTCAGTCCATTCAAAAATATTATCATTTATTAGAAGGTTCTCAATGGCTTAGATATTACGCTAAAATTTTTGATGAACCTTCTATAAAAACCAGCATATCCTAAGAATGATCTAACATTTTTAATAGATTTTAGTGTTGGCAAGTTAGCTATTAATTTGATTTTAAATTTGTCAATCTCAATTCCTTTCGATGATATAATATGACCAAGTACAATGCCGTTTGTTACCATAAAGTGACATTTTTCCCAATTCAATACAAAGATTCTTCTCTTCACACATGCTCAAAACCTTTTCTAAGTTAGTCAAACAATCATAATATGAATCACCAAAACAGAAAAATCATCCATAAAAATCTTAAGAAAATATTCAACCATATATTGAATATGTTAAGCATGCATCTTTGAAACGTGACTGGTGTATTATATAATTTAAAAGGCATCCTTCGATATGCAAAAGTACCAAATAGACATGTGAAAGTAGTCTTCTCTTGATCTTTCAATGCAATTTCAATTTGGTTGTAACCTAAATAACCATCTAGGAAGCAATAAAATTTATGGCCTACAACTATTTCTAGGATTTGATCCATAAAAGGTAAAGAAAATGATCTTTTTTCTAGTCATTGAATTAAGTTTCCTATAGTAAATGCACACGCGCCAACCAATAATAGTCATAATTGAATTAACTAATTTTTCTCATTTGTTATCATAGTGACTCCAGACTTCTTGGATACAACTTGGGCAGGGCTTACCTATTTGTTTTCAAAAATAGAATAAATAATTTCATTATCTAGAAGCTTAATGACTTCATATTTCACTACTTTTTTCATATTAGGATTAAGCCGTCATTGCATTTCTCTTGAGGGTTTAGCATTTTTCTCCAAATATATTTTGTGTGTGCAAATCAAAGGACTAATTCCTTTTCTATCAACTATGGTCCATCCTAATGCATTTTTATGCATTTTAATAGTTTGTAATAACTTACCTTTTTGATGTGCATTAAGTTTGGAAGAGATTAGTACTAGAAAAGTTTCATTTTCTCCCAAAAATTAGTATTTGAGATGGAATGGTAACGACTTCGAATCACTTTTTAGTGGTTTAACACTTGAAGATATGGACTCAATTGATCATGGTGGCAATTCCTCTATGTTTGGTATCCAACTATTTGTCTTTGATTCTTCCTAAAATAAACCATTTGCAAATCATCAGATTCATCAATCTTAGTTTCACTGGAAGTGATTTGAAATTATTATCAATAAATCCTTTTCTTGTAAATCATTATCATCTCTAGTTTGCTTGCAAATGTTGAAAATATTCATCTTCAATGTCATGTTTCCAAATGATAGCTTCATCATTCCATTCATACAATTAATCAATGCATTAGAAGTTGCAAGAAATGGATGTCTTAAAATAACAATAAATGAATTACATGCTTCAATAGGTTATGTATCCAAGATAAAAAATCCACAATGTAAATGAATTTATCAACATGTACTAACGCATCCTTAACTATTCCTCTAGGCACTTTTATAGATCTATCAACAAGTAAAAGAGTTATAGAAGTTGGTTTTAACTCACCTAGATTGAGACTTTGAAAAACTGAATATAGAAGTAAATTCACACTAGCTCCAAAATCAAGTAAAGCTATTTCAATTTTATGTTCTCCCATAAAGCAAGAAATTATAGGACAACCTAGGTCTTTATATTTCAAAACATTATTGTTATAAAGAATGACACTTGTTTAGCTAAAAAAGTTTTCTTTTTCACATTCAGTTTTCTCTTCACGGTGTACAAATCTTTCAAAAATTTAGCATAAGAAGGAACCTATTTAATAGCATCTAGTAAAGATATATCGATTCTTACCTGCTTGAAAGTTTCAAAGATTTCAGAGTTGTGATTGACTTTCCTTTGTTTGGTCATGGCATGAGGAAATGGAAGTGCTGGCGAAAAATCAGTTTTTTCTTTGCAATGTTCAAATTCAACCCTTTCCTTACCCTCACAGATTGACTCATCATCTTTTTCACAAGGTTCAAGAGTGGTTTTTTCAATAACCTTATCATTGTGAAAAGTGATGACTGATTTGACTTGATTCATGTGTTGACTTCTAAAATTGCTTGCATTTGCATTGTATTGCCCCTTGAGTTTTATTATGGTTGAGATGGAAACTTACTTTTGTCTGAAAAACTGAGACCATATGTGAATTTTACAAGAGTATCTTTCAAATCTGCCATAGTTTGAGCATTTTGAGTGTTGATTTCTTCTTGCTTTTCAATGAATTAATGCAATGTTTCCTCAAGATTTCTTCTAGGAGGAGGGGTATGAGGAGGTGCATATCCATGATAATTTTAGAAATTATAGTGTGCTTGAAATAGTGGTTGTATGTTAGTGAGTATGGGTTATGATTGGATCTTTAGAAACTGTTCAAAACATGGGCTTGTTTATGGAGACATTCCCTAAAAAAAGGAAAAGTTAGACAGTCATTGGTTGAGTATTCATTAGTTTTACAAATTTGACATATAATGTTTTGAATAGATTTTAATTGACCACAATTTTTCCAATTCTAGTGTTTCGACGTTTGAAGCTAAAGATGCAAATTTAGCTAAGAGGTCATGATCTTCTTTAAGGTTGTATATCCCTCAACTAGATATATGAGGTTGAGTTTTACCCGATGCCTTATAAGTGCCTGTAGTGTCCTAATTTTAAGCATTTTTAGCTAGCAAGTCTATATACTTCATTGCTTCATTATGGTCTTTATCTTTAAAAGTTTCATTTCACATCAATCCAACCATTTACCTATCTCTAGATGTTAACCCTTCTTAAAAATATGAAACCAATCTCTATGTTTCAAAACCATGATGAGGGCAAGTATTAAGCAAATCTCGATACCTATCCCAATATTGGTAAAATATTTCTCCTAGTTTTTAAGTGAAAGTGGTAATTTATTTTTTGAAAGAGTTTATTCTATGAGATGGAAAAAATTTCTTTAAAAATTATTGGTGTATGACACGACCAAAAGATTGATGTCTTATCCCAAGTATAGGAGTGTCGAAGTCATAAATAACCCTGCAAGACTGGGGTCGAACCATACGAAGGTTAATTGTATAAATTATAGATAACAATAATACAATAACAATAATAGTAACAACAACAACAACAACAACAACAAGAATAATAATAATAGTAGTAGTAGTAGTAATGACACGACTAAGAGATTGATGTCTTCTCCCAAGTGCAGGAGTGTCGAAGTAATAAATAACCCGGCAAGACCGGGGTCGAACTATAGGGAGGTTAATTGTACAAATTATAAACAACAATATAACCAACAATAATAATAATAATAGCAATAATAATAATAATAATAATAGTAGTAGTACTAATAATAATAGTTGTAGTAATAACAATAATAAAGAAAGAGATGGAGAAAAAGAAGAAGAAGATGAGAACTTTGAGATGAAATATTAATGTAAGGATTAAACAATGATAATAACAAATGTCAAGGTTAGAGGTTCCACTAATGGTATGTCAAACAAGTATAGTATAAACTCTTATTATTCAATTAGAAACCACGCACAAAGGAGGTTCCAATCAGATTATAAATTGTTAACATGATTACATTAGTCATCTTATTCGATTAATGCTAATACTTGTAAATTTCGTCAAGCATTCATGATTATAACTTATGTTAACAATAAATGAAGTTCCTTTCATAGCTCAGGTGTCGGTTATACCATACAGTATGAACTATGAAAGTGCCAAGCATTTATTGTACCAAGTGTTATACAACATAAATCAAGATTAGTCATTTAACAAGCAAAGTATTAAAGAGTGAACAAGATAACAAATATAAAACATGTTAGTATCAAACATTAAAGTCCATATTAAGTTTACACTATACTTATTCTTACACCATTAGTGTAACCTTTTCAACTTGACATAATAAACTTAGCTAGACATAATAAAAGAACGAAAAATAAATAAACAAAATAAGAACATAAATAAGATAAAAGTTAACTAAGTAAATGAAAGGAAATGAAAGGCATAAACTTGATATTAATGAAAGCAAAGCATAAACATTACAAAAAATACAAAGAGAGAAAGCAAGAGCATGATCTTGATCTAGACACCAAGATGCCTAAATGCATGGCAAATGCCTCCTTTTATAGGCCAAAATTGGAAACTATTGATTTGATGACTAATTGATGAGTGGGTGACCAACTCTTGACTTGGTGACAATCCTTATCTTCTCTTGTCTACCCAAAACATCATTGATAACGTCAAAATTGGAGCCACTCAAAACAAGAAAGTTGTAGGCAATTGTCTTAGCTTTCTTGTATAAAAAATTCAACTTATTTTGACTTCTAGAACTCCAGATATGGCCAAAATATTGAACTGTGCTCGAGCTGGAGGACAGATTCGGACTTCTTTGTTGTTGCAACAATTTGGACTTGAAAATGGCCTTTTTAGATCTTGGGCTCCATATGAAAGTTGTAGGCCTATGTCTTACCTTTTCATCATGGTGGAAATTCCTCAATTTATGGCCTCCAATTACTTGTCTTTGACTCTTCCTGAAAATAAATCATTTGCAAATCATCAGATTCATCAATCTCAATTTCATTAGAAGTGGTTGGAAATTGATCATGAATTAATTTTTCAGTAAAGTCCACTTCCTGTAAATTATTATCATCTCTAGGTTGCTTGCAAATGTTGAAAATATTCATCTCCAATGTCATGTTTCCAAATGATAGCTTCATCAGTCCATTCCTACAATTAATCAATGTGTTAGAAGTTGCAAGAAATGGACGTCCTAAAATAACAGGAAATGAATTACATACTTCAACAGGTTAGGTGTCCAAGACAATAAAATCCACAGGAAAAATGAATTTATCGACTTGTACTAACACATCTTCAATTATTCCTCTAGACACTTTTATAGATCTATCGGTAAGTAAAAGAGTTATAGAAGTTGGTTTTAACTCACCTAGATTGAGACTCTGAAAAACTGAATATGAAAGTAAATTCACACTAGCACCGAAATCAAGTAAGGCTCTTTCAATTTTATGCTCTCCAATAAAGCAAGAAATTATAGGACAGCCTAGGTCTTTATATTTCAAAGCATTATTGATTTGAAGAATAGCACTTACTTGTTCGACTAGAAAGGTTGAGCATAAGGAGGTACATATCTATGAGAATTTTGGAAATTGTGGTGTACTTGAAACGGTGGTTGTGAAGTTTGTATATTGTTATTATCACTCTTATAACTGAAATTTGGGTGATTTCTCCAACCAGGGTTGTATGTTTGCGAGTATGGGTTGTGGTTAGCCCTTTGGAAACTGTTTAAAGCATGGGCTTGTTCATAGAGACATTCCTTAAAAGAAGGCAAGGTTGGACAATTAGTGGTTGAGTTTTTATTTGTTTCACATATTTGACACACAATGTTTTCAACAGATTTTAATTGACCACTCCTTTTCAATTCTAGTGCCTCGACGTTTCTAGCTAAAGATGCAAACTTGGTTTGAAGGTCATGATCTTCCCTAAGGTTGTACATACTTCCACTAGATGTATGAGGTTGAGTTTTACTCAATGCCTCATAAGTACTTGTGTTGTCCTCACTAGATGTATGAGGTTGAGTTTTACTCGGTGCCTCATATGTACCCGTGGTGTCCCAATTTTGAGCATTTTCAGCTAACAAGTCTAAGTACTCCATTGCTTCATCAGGGTCTTTATCTTCAAAAGTTCCATTGCACATCAATTCAACCATTTGCCTATCTTTAGGTGTTAACCCTTCATAGAAATGTGAAACCAATCTCCATGTTTCAAAACCATGATGAGGGCAAGTACTAAGCAAGTCTCGATACCTATCCCAACATTTGTAAAATGTTTCTCCTGGTTTTTGAGTGACAGTGGTGATTTGTCTTTTGAAAGAGTTTGTTCTGTGAGATGGGAAAAACTTCTTTAAAAATTGTTGTTGTATTTCATCCCAAGCACGAATGGATCCTGGTCTCAAATTTTATAGCCATGTTTTAGCTTTATCTTTTAATGAAAAACGAAAAAAGCTTTAATCTGATGGTGTGTATGCTACAATTTGAATCATTATATGTGTTACAAACCTTCTCAAATTCTCTGAAATGCAAGTATGGATTTTCCAATTCTAAGCCATTAAAAGAAGGTAAAAGTTGAATAATGTCTAGCTTAAAATTAAAATGAGATGCATCGGGAAGAAAACCTATGCATGATGGTGCACTTGTTCTTGTGGGATTCATGCGGTCTCTAAGTGTTCTAACACGGTTATTCTCATTATGAAGTGATTGATTATCTTCTTCAGCCATATTTTCTGAAAATGATGAGGATACCCTACAAAGTCTACCACTCGATGTACGTGACCACACTCTCATGCACGTGTAGGAATAGAATAAAAGGAAAAAGAAAACAAAAGAAAATGAAATAAGAGAAAAGAAACAAAGTTATATACAAGAAAATAAAATAGATACTATAATTTTGTACAAGACTTACCTCCCTAGTAATAACGCCAAAAACTTGACATGACTAAAAGATTGATGTCTTCTCCCAAGTGCAGGAGTGTCAAAGTAATAAATAACCTAGCAAGACCGGGGTCAAACCACAGGGAGGTTAATTATATAAATTATAGATAATAGTAAAACACAACAACAATAACAAGAAGAACAACAACAATAATAATAAAGAAATTGATAACAACTTTGAGATAGAAGATCAATATAAGGATTAGACAATGATAACAACAAATATCAAGGTTAGAGGATCCACTAATGGTATGTCAAATAAGTATAGTATAAACTCTTATTATTCAATTGGAAACCACACACAAAGGAGGTTCCAATCATATTATAGATTGTTAACATGATTACATTAATCATCTTATTTGATTAATGCTAATACTTGTAAATTTCGTCAGGCATTCATGATTATAACTTATGTTAACAACAAATCAAGTTCCTTTCATAGCTCTAGTGTTGGTTATACCATACAATATGGGCTATGAAAGTGCCAAGCATTTGTTGTACCAAGTGTCATACAACATAAATCTAGATTAGTCATTTAACAAGCAAAGTATTAAAGAATGAACAAGATAACAAATACAAAATATGTTAGTAAGAAACATTAAAGTCCCTATTGAGTTACATTATACTTATTCTTACACCATTAGTGTAACCTTTTCACTTTGACATAATAAACTTAGCTAAACATAATAAAAGAAAAATAAATAAATAAACATAATAAGAACATAAATAAGATAAAAGTTAACTAAGGAAAGGAAATGAAAGGCATAAACTTGATATTAATGAAAGCAAAACATAAGCAATACAAAAAATACAAAGAGAGAAAGCAAGAGCATGATCTTGATCTGAAAACAAAGATGCCTAAATGCATGACAAATGCCTCCTTTTATAGGAAAAAATTGGGAACTATTGATTTGATGACTAATTGATGAGTGGGTGGCCAAAACATTATTGATAACGTCAAAATTAGAACCACTTGAAAACATGAAAGTTGTAGGAAATTATCTCAGATTTCTAGGGTAAAAAATTGATGTCATTTGGACTTTTAAAACTCCAGATATGGGTTAAACACTAAATTTTGTTTGGGCTAAAGGATAGATTCAGACTTTTATTAGATATGTTATTATAAAACATGCTTTAGTTAAGGAATTATTGATACTTTAAGTGCAAAATGATGATATAAAACCTTGATAAAAATGCACTTTTAAGTACTAATCAATGGTGTTCATGCTACAATTGAAGTCATTATAGGTGTTACAGATCTCCTTGATTAGTACTTAAAAGTGCATTTTTATCAAGGTTTTATATCATCATTTTGCACTCGAAGTATCAATAACTCCTTAACTAAAGCATGTTTTATAATAATGTATCTAATAATATAAGATACCTTTAATTTATAGTAAATGTTCATTTTAAATGCAAGCCTATCATATAAATGAAAGGATTGATTGATGAATTTAAGAACTGAAATTGAAAGGACAAAGAGATGGCCAAACTTAGAAAAGAGATGTCGGTGCAATCCAAACCGGAACACTATTTGATAATTGGGTCATATCTAGAGCTATAGATCTCAGATTTAGGTCTACTTTATATGGATGGAAAGGCAAGATATAGGCCTACAACTTTCATATGGAGCCCAAGACTTAAAAAGGTCATTTTCAAGTCCAAATTATAGCAACAATAAAGAAGTCCGAATCTATCTTCCAACCCGAGTCCAAATGACCTGAATGTTTTACACAAGAAAGCTGAGACAATTTCATACAACTTTCATGTTTTCAAGTGGCTCCAATTTTGACGTTATCAATGACGTTTTGGGTAGACAAAAGAAGATAAGGATTGTCACCAAGTCAAGAGTTGGTCACCCACTCATCAATTAGTCATCAAATCAATAGTTTCTAATTTTGGCCTATAAAAGGAGGCATTTGCCATGCATTTAGGCATCTTGGTTTCTAGATCAAGATCATGCTCTTGCTTTCTCTCTTTGTATTTTTTGTAATGTTTATGCTTTGCTTTCATTAATATCAAGTTTATGCCTTTCATTTCCTTTCATTTAGCTAAGTTTATTATGTCAAGGTGAAAAGGTTACAGTAATAGTATAAGAATAAGTATAGTGTAAACTCAATATGGACTTTAATGTTTGATACTAACATGTTTTGTATTTGTTATCTTGTTCACTCTTTAATACTTTGCTTGTTGAATGACTAATCTTAATTTATGTTGTATAACACTTGGTACAACAAATTCTTGACACTTTCATAACCCATACTGTATGGTATAACTGACACCTGAGCTATGAAAGGAACTTGATTTGTTATTAACATAAGTTATAATCATGAATGCTTAACGAGATTTACAAGTATTAGCATTAATCGAATAAGATGACTAATGTAATCATGTTAACAATCTATAATCTGATTGGAACCTCCTTTATGTGTGGTTTCCAATTGAATAATAAGAGTTTATACTATACTTGTTTGACATACCATTAGTGGAAACTGATTAGTACTTAAAAGTGCATTTTTATCATGGTTTTATATCATCATTTTGCACTTGAAGTATCAATAACTCCTTAACTAAAATATGTTTTATAATAATGTATCTAATAATATAAGTGATTAGTACTTAAAAGTGCATTTTTATCATGGTTTTATATCATCAATTTGCACTTGAAGTATCAATAACTCCTTAACCAAAGCATGTTTTATAATAATATATCTAATAATATAAGATACCTTTAATTTATGGTAAATGTCTATTTTTAATGCAGGCCTATCACATAAATGAAAGGATTGATTGATGACTTGAAGAACTTAAATTGCAAGGATAAAGAGATGGCCAAACTTAGAAAAGAGATGTCGGTGCAATCCAAACCGGAACACTGTTTGGTAATTGGGTCATATCGGGAGCTACAGATCTCAGATTTAGGTACAATTTATATGGATGGAAAGGTAAGACATAGGCCTACAACTTTCATATGGAGCCCAAGATCTGAAAATGCCATTATCAAGTCCAAATTATAGCAACAACAAAGAAGCCCGAATCTGTCTTCCAGCCCGAGCACTGTTCGGTATTTTGGCCATATCTGGAGTTCAAGAAGTCCAAATGAGCTGAAGTTTTTACACCAGAAAGCTGAGACAATTGCCTACAACTTTCATGTTTGGAACTGGCTCCAATTTTGACGTTATCAATGACGTTTTGGGCAGACAAGAGAAGATAAGGATTGTCACCAAGTCAAAAGTTGGCCACCCACTTATCAATTAGTCATCAAATCAATAGTTCCCAATTTTGGCCTATAAAAGGAGGCATTTGCCATGCATTTAGGCATCTTGGTTTCCAGATCAAGATCATGCTCTTCCTTTCTCTCTTTGTATTTTTTGTAATGTTTATGTTTTACTTTCATTAATATTAAGTTTATGCCTTTCATTTCCTTTCCTTTACTTAGTTAACTTTTATGTTCTTATTTTGTTTATTTGTTTTCCTTTCTTTCATTATGTCTAGCTAAGTTAATTATGTCAAGGTGAAAAGGTTACACTAATGGTGGAAGAATAAGTATAGTGTAAACTTAATATGGACTTTAATGTTTGATACTAACATGTTTTATATTTGTTATCTTGTTTACTCTTTAATACTTTGCTTGTTAAATGACTAATCTTGATTTATGTTGTATAACACTTGGTACAACAAATGCTTGGCACTTTCATAGCCCATAATGTATGGTATAACCGACACCTGAGCTATGAAAGGAACTTGATTTGTTGTTAAAATAAGTTATAATCATGAATGCTTGACGAGATTTACAAGTATTAGCATTAATTGAATAAGATAACTAATGTAATCATGTTAACAATTTATAATATGATTGGAACCTCCTTTGTGTGTGGTTTCCAATTCAATAATAAGAGTTTATACTATACTTGTTTGATATACCATTAGTGGAACCTCTAACCTTGACATTTGTTATTATTATTGTTTAATCCTTACATTAATTTTCCATCTCCAAGTTCTTATCATCTTCTTCTTCTTCTCTTTCTTTATTATTATTATTATTATTATTACTACTACTACTACTACTACTACTATATTATTATTATTATTATTATTATTATTGTTATTGTTATTGTTATTATTATTATTATTATTGTTGTTATTGTTATTGTTATTGTTGTTGTATTATTGTTATTTATAATTTGTACAATTACACCGCCGGTGGTTCGACCTCGGTCTTGCCGGGTTATTTATTACTTCGACACTCCTGCACTTGGGAGAAGACATCAACCTTTTAGTCGTGTCAAGTTTTTGGCGCCGTTGCCGGGGAGGTAAGTTCTTGTATAAATTATAGTTTTTATTTTATTTTCTCTTTTCACTTTTCTTGTATATAACTTTGTCTCTTTTATTTTGTTTCTCCTTATTTTGTTTTCTTCCTTCTTCTTTTGTTTTCTTCTTTATTTTATTATATTCCTACACGTGCATGAGAGTGTGGTCACGCACATCAAGTGGTAGACTTTGTAGGGTATCCTCATCATTTTCAGAAAATATGGCTGAAGAAGATAATCAATCACTTCATAATGACAATAATGAGAATAACCGTGCTAGAACACTTAGAGACCACATGAATCCCGCAAGAACAAGTGCACCATCATGCATAGTTTTTCCTCCTGATGCATCTCATTTTAATTTTAAACCGGGCATTATTCAACTTTTACCTTCTTTTCATGGTTTAGAATTGGAAAATCCATACTTGCATTTAAGGGAATTTGAGGAGGTCTGCAACACATATAATAATTTAAATTGTAGCATGAACACCATCAGATTAAAGCTTTTTCCTTTTTCATTAAAAGATAAAGCTAAAACATGGCTACAAAATTTAAGACCAGGATCCATTCGTGCTTGGGATGAAATGCAACAACAATTTTTAAAGAAGTTTTTCCCATCTCATAGAACAAACTCTTTCAAGAGACAAATCACCACTTTCACTCAAAAACCAGGAGAAACATTTTACAAATGTTGGAATAGGTATCGAGACTTGCTTAGTACTTGCCCTCATCATGGTTTTGAAACATGGAGATTGGTTTCACATTTCTATGAAGGGTTAACACCTAAAGATAGGCAAATGGTTGAATTGATGTGCAATGGAACTTTTGAAGATAAAGACCCTGATGAAGCAATGGAGTACTTAGACTTGTTAGCTGAAAATGCTCAAAATTGGGACACTGCGGGTACATATGAGGCACCGAGTAAAACTCAACCTCATACATCTAGTGGAGGTATGTACAACCTTAGGGAAGATCATGACCTTCAAGCCAAGTTTGCATCTTTAGCTAGAAAAGTCGAGGCACTAGAATTAAAAAAGAGTGGTCAATTAAAATCTGTTGAAAACATTGTGTGTCAAATCTGTGAAACAAATGAACACTCAACCAACGATTGTCCAACCTTGCCTTCTTTTAAGGAATGTCTCCATGAACAAGCCCATGCTTTAAACAGTTTCCAAAGGGCCAACCACAACCCATACTCCCAAACGTACAACCCTGATTGGAGAAATCACCCAAATTTTAGTTGGAAGAGTGAGAACAACAATGCACAAACTTCACAACCACCGTTTCAAGCACACCATAATTTCCAAAATTCTCATGGATATGCACCTCCTTATGCTCCACCTCTTAGAAGAAATCTTGAGGAAACATTGCATGCATTCATTGAAAAGCAAGAGACAATCAATACTCAACTTGCTCAAAACATGACAGATTTTAAAGATACTCTTGCTAAATTAACATCTGCTCTCAGTTTCCAAGAGAAAGGTAAGTTTCCATCTCAAACACAACAAAATCCCAAAGGGCAATACAATGCAAATGCAAGTAGTTCCGGAAGCCAACACATGGATCAAGTCAAATCAGTCACTACTCTGCGCAGTGGTAAGGTTATTGAAAAACCCTCTCTTGAACCTTATGAGAAAGATGATGAATCAATCTCTGAGGGTAAGGAAGGGGATGAATCTGAAAATTGCAAAGAAACGACTGATTCACCGCCAGCACTTCCATTTCCTCAAGCCATGACCAAACAAAGGAAAGTCAATCACAATTCTGAAATTTATGAAATTTTCAAACAGGTAAGGATCAATATACCTTTGCTGGATGCAATTAAACAGGTTCCTTCCTAT
The DNA here is from genome assembly GCF_000495115.2 of Populus euphratica. NCBI lineage: Eukaryota > Viridiplantae > Streptophyta > Magnoliopsida > Malpighiales > Salicaceae > Populus > Populus euphratica. Next base: position 3,504 of record NW_011500934.1, on the reverse strand, counting down.
GCTAAATTTTTGAAAGATCTCTGCACTGTGAAGAGGAAACTGAATGTGAAAAAGAAAGCCTTTCTAGCCGAACAAGTAAGTGCTATTCTTCAAAACAATAATGCTTTGAAATATAAAGACCCTGGTTGTCCTACAATTTCTTGCTTTATTGGAGAGCATAAAATTGAAAGAGCCTTACTTGATCTTGGTGCTAGTGTGAATTTACTTCCATATTCAGTTTTTCAGAGTCTCAATCTAGGTGAGTTAAAACCAACTTCTATAACTCTTTTACTTGCCGATAGATCTGTAAAAGTGCCTAGAGGAATAATTGAAGATGTGTTAGTACAAGTCGATAAATTCATTTATCCTGTGGATTTTATTGTCTTGGACACAGAACCTGTTGAAGCATGTAATTCATTTCCTGTTATTTTAGGACGTCCATTTCTTGCAACTTCTAATGCATTGATTAATTGTAGGAATGGACTGATGAAGCTATCATTTGGAAACATGACATTGGAGATGAATATTTTCAACATTTGCAAGCAACCTGGAGATGATAATGATTTACAAGAAGTAGATCATATTGACGAATTAGTTTATGATCAATTTGAATCTACTTTAAGTAAAAATGAATTGGATGAAACTGAAGATTTGCAAATGGTTTATTCTGAGGAAGAAATCACGGATGAAACAAGCACCGAAAATGTTGATGCAAATCTTTTGTCAACAGTGACAACAGATTCGACATCTGACATCACACTAATCGATGATTACTTTCCTAACGAATCCTTACTTTCTCTTAGTCCAATGCCTTGGTATGATAAAAATATCAATTTTCTTGCTTTAGGAGATTTGCCAGCTGATTGGAGTACCCCAGACAAAGAAAAGTTTTTGAACGAAGTGAAGAATTTTTATTGTGATGACCCTAACTTATTCAAATATTGTCCTGATCAAATATTTCAAAGATTCATTCCCGACAATGAGGTAAGTAGTGTCATTAAACTTTGTCATTCTGAAGCATGTGGAAGTTATTTCTCGTCAAAAAAGATAGCTGCAAAAATCTTTCAAAATGGATTTTATTGGCCCACCATGTTCAAGGACACACATGCATTCTGTAAAACTTGTGAAAATTGTCAAAAAATTGACACTGGTCAAAAAGTTTTGTTTTATGATTCTCAACTCTATGCACTCCCTAAAGAGCTAAGATTAAGATGGACCAATCCTTATGGGGCCTGTGATATTGAGAATTCAATGAATGACAATGATTTTAAGGAAAATGGACATCGTTTGAAAGCCTACTTTGATAATTTTCCTAGTGAAAATGAATCAGCTGGTTTGAATGATCTTGTAGATAAAGGTTGATTATTTTGTTTTTCTCACATTTTTTTTTTGTTTCTTTTTGAGTGATTTTTGCAAGTTTCTTCACCCCGGTCAAATGGCGGATAACGGTACTCCGTGACTTAAGTCGGTTCTTTCAGTTTCCCACAATTACTGATATCTGTGAATATATCTGTGCAATTCTTTGAATCTCTCTTCCAATTCTCATTTGAAAATGGACACTAATCTTGAAAAATTGAAAAAGAATTTTCCCGCTCTGCCTCAGAATGCGATTACAAAAATTTACCGTGCTAGATGTGCAAGATTGAGATTATTAATGAATCATGGAATTCCTGAAGATATTCGTTGGTTGATTGAAGCAAAGGTCCGATTATTAGGTGAGTCCTCTAACTTCTTCATTTCACACATGCCTGGAACAGGTAAAAGCACTTTTGCAAAGAAGCGTCGTGCAAAACGACTGGATGTCTGTCATCGATGTGCTAGATGGACTTGTAATACACAATGTCGTTCTTTAGGAATGGTATCTATAAACCGTGAAGATAAAATACAATTCATTAAGGATGGCCTGAGTAAGGAGTCTTTAGATAATCTTCTATTGACTCTTGAGACGCATCCTAGTGGAGATGTGCATCGTGCAATTCATGATTTATGGCCACTATTTCATAAAGAACATGATCGACTTAGTCTTGGGAATCTGACTAAAAAAGACCCTGTTTGCCAGTTTTTAAGAAAACTGGATGGGAAGCCTATCCCCGACCCATAGAGGGCGTTTAAGCCGTTCTTGGACGTAAAACCAAGGGAAGATGTGAGCCACAATCACAACTACCTGTACATACACATGCTTGGTTTTATTATTGTGTTTTGTTGTTTCTTATATTTGTTTCAGTGTGTTTCAGGTTTGTCAGTGTTCGTTATTTCAGGTGATATCTTCTATACTCTATCTTTCTACCTTAGAACATTGAGGACAATGTCTCGTTTTGGTTGGGGGGAGAGGGTAGTAGTTGAAAAAAAAAAAAAAAATTGTTTTTCATTTCATAAAGCATGTGCATAATTGTTGTTACTAGGATGGCAGAGTAAAGGAGTTCTTTTGTTAAAGTGACTCTTGAGACGCATCTTAGTAACCATTCTTAACAAGGTCTATTATAATACTTCTTGAAATATTCAGATTTACAAACTCTTGCATTATTATCACTTAATTCTGCTCATATACTCATTTAACATATATTATTAAACCTTAATTTACACAAACACACTTTAACATATGATTGTGGGTTGCACATTGGATTATTACATTATTTATGTTCTTTTGTTAAGGGTAACAACTAAGGGAAAGGGATAGTATCTTATTTAAACAAAAAAAGTGCAAAAAAAAAATAATAAAAATGAAAATGATGATAATAAAAATGTAGATAAGTTTGGTTTCGTAGCCTTCCTAACCTAAGCAATTAAGCCCGAAGGGGTGTTTTAACACCTAATACCCTAAAGTCAACTGACTTGGGAGCTATTGGCCCAACGCTTGTTATATGGGTTGAGGAGAAAAGCTTAAGAGAATCAAACATTGCACTATCTACATATCAGTATCTGTGACCCGAGTTATTAAGCTCGTAGGGGTGTCTCAACACCTAATGCCCTAAGACCAACTGGTCTGGGAGTCATTAGCCGAAAGCTCGTTACATGGGTTAAAGATGCATGGTGTTTTTAAATTATATGTATATATATTTATTTTTAAAAAAAAAGAAAAAAAAAAGACAAAAATAATAATCCCAACCTAAGGAAGTTAACCTTAAACATTAGAACAAAAAAATTTTGTTTTCTTCCAAGAAAAGCCCCATAATTATGTGTTGATACATTGAGCACAAAAGAAAGGTTTATGAATATCTTGTTAAGAGGTATTGAGTAGGTATATAAATTTAACGAGAGTTTGCTTATCTGAATATATTAATGGAAGTTAAATGATGAATACCTTGCTTTGTGGAATTTACAATTGTTTTTCTATTTTAACGCTTTGATTACTAAGGACTAGTAATAAGCTGGTTGGGGGGTGTGATTAGTACTTAAAAGTGCATTTTTATCAAGGTTTTATATCATCATTTTGCAGTTGAAGTATCAATAACTCCTTAACTAAAGCATGTTTTATAATAAGATATCTAATAATATAAGATATCTTTAATTTATGGTAAACATTCA
>NW_011500936.1:60006-73846 GCF_000495115.2 Populus euphratica | reverse complement strand
AAAAGGAGTGGTCAATTAAAATCTGTTGAAAACATTGTGTGTCAAATACGTGAAACAAATGAACACTCAACCAATAATTATTCAACCTTGCCTCCTTTTAAGGAATGTCTCCATGAACAAGCCCATGCTTTAAACAGTTTCCAAAGGGCCAACCACAACCCATACTCACAAACATACAACCCTGGTTGGAGAAATCACCCAAATTTTAGTTGGAAGAATGAGAACAACAATGCACAAACTTCACAACCACCATTTCAAGCACACCACAATTTCCAAAATTCTCATGGATATGCACCTCCTTATGCTCCACCTCCTAGAAGAAATCTTGAGGGAACATTGCATGCATTCATTGAAAAGCAATAGACAATCAATACTCAACTTGCTCAAAACATGACAGATTTTAAAGATACTCGTACAAAATTAACATATGCTCTTAGTTTCCAAGAGAAAGGTAAGTTTCCATCTCAACCACAACAAAATCCCAAGGGGCAATACAATGCAAATGCAAGTAGTTCCGGAAGCCAACACATGGATCAAGTCAAATCAGTCACTACTCTTCGTAGTGGTAAGGTTATTGAAAAACCCTCTCTTGAACCTTATGAGAAAGATGATGAATCAATCTCTAAGGGTAAGGAAGGGGTTGAATCTGAAAATTGCAAAGAAAAGACTGATTCTCCGCTAGCACTTCCATTTCCTCAAGCCATGACCAAACAAAGGAAAGTCAATCACAACTCTGAAATTTTTGAAACTTTCAAACAGATAAGAATCAATATACCTTTGTTGGATGCTATTAAACAGATTCCTTCCTATGCTAAATTTTTGAAAGATCTATGCACTGTGAAGAGGAAACTGAATGTGAAAAAGAAAGCCTTTCTAGCCGAACAAGTAAGTGCTATTCTTCAGAACAATAATGCTTTGAAATATAAAGACCCTGGTTGTCCTATAATTTCTTGCTTTATTGAAGAGCATAAAATTGAAAGAGCCTTACTTGATCTCGGTGCTAGTGTGAATTTACTTCCATATTCAGTTTTTCAGAGTCTCAATCTAGGTGAGTTAAAACCAACTTCTATAACTCTTTTACTTGCCGATAGATCTATAAAAGTGCCTAGAGGAATAATTAAAGATGTGTTAGTACAAGTCGATAAATTCATTTATCCTGTGGATTTTATTGTCTTGGACACACAACCTGTTGAAGTATGTAATTCATTTCCTGTTATTTTAGGACGTCCATTTCTTGCAACTTCTAATGCATTGATTAATTGTAGGAATGGACTGATGAAGCTATCATTTAGAAACATGACATTGGAGATGAATATTTTCAACATTTGCAAGCAACCTAGAGATGATAATGATTTACAGGAAGTGGACTTTATTGAAAAATTAATTCATGATCAATTTCCAACCACTTCCAGTGAAATTGAGATTGATGAATCTGATGATTTGCAAATGATTTATTTTCAGGAAGAATCAAAGACAAGTAATTGGAGGCCACAAATTGAGGAATTGCCACCATGATCAATTAAGTCCATACCTTCAAGTGTTCAACCACCAAAACCTGATTTGAAGTCGTGGCCATCCAATCTCAAATACTCATTTTTAGGAGAAAATAAAACTTTTCCAATAATAATCTCTTCCAAACTTAATGCACATCAAGAAGGTAAGTTATTACACACTCTGAAAATGCACAAAAATGCATTAGGATGGACCATAACTGATATAAAAGGAATTAGTCCTTTGATTTGTACACATAGAATTTATTTAGAGGAAAATGCTAAACCCTCTAGAGAAATGCAACGAAGGCTAAATCCTAATATGAAAGAAGTAGTGAAAAATGAAGTCATTAAGCTTCTAGATAATGAAATCATTTATCCTATTTCTGACAGCAAATGGGTAAGTCCTACCCAAGTTGTACCCAAGAAGTCTGGAGTCACTGTGATAACAAATGAGAACAATGAGTTAATTCCCACTAGAACTGTTACTAGTTGGCGCATGTGCATTGACTATAGGAAACTTAATTCAATGACTAGAAAAGATCATTTTCCTTTACCTTTCATGGATCAAATCCTAGAAAGAGTTGCAGGTCATGAATTTTATTGTTTCCTAGATGGCTATTCGGGTTACAACCAAATTGAAATTGCATTGGAAGATCAAGAATAGACTACTTTCACATGTCCATTTGGTACTTTTGCATATCGAAGGATGCCTTTTGGATTATGTAATGCACCAGCCACATTTCAAAGATGCATGCTTAGTATATTTAGTGATATGGTTGAACATTTTCTTGAGATTTTCATGGATGATTTTTCTGTTTTTGGCGATTCATTTGATGATTGTTTAACTAACTTAGGAAAGGTTTTGGCCAGGTGTGAAGAGAAGAATCTTGTGTTGAATTGGGAAAAATATCATTTTATGGTAACAAGCAGCATCGTACTTGGTCACATTGTTTCATCAAAAGGAATTGAGGTTGACAAATCTAAAATCGAGTTAATTGCAAACTTGCCAACACCAAAATCTCTTAAAGATGTTAGATCATTCCTAGAACATGCTGGTTTTTATAGAAGGTTCATCAAAGATTTTAGTGTAATATCTAAGCCTTTAAGTAACTAACACGATTAAAAGATTGATGTCTTCTCCCAAGTGCAGGAGTGTCGAAGTAATAAATAACCCGGCAAGACCGGGGCCGAACCATAGGGAGGTTAATTGTACAAATTATAAATGACAATAGTATAACAACAATAATATTAATAACAACAACAACAATAATAATAATAACAATAATAATAACAATGACAATAACAATAATAATAATAATAGTAGTAGTAGTAGTAGTAGTAGTAGTAGTAGTAGTAAAGAAAGAGAAGAAGAAGAAGATGATGAGAACTTGGAGATGGAAAATTAATGTAAGGATTAAACAATAATAATAAGACAAAGAAAAGATAAGAAACCTTATGTAATTTACTATGCAAGTAAAACTTTAAATAGTGCTCAAATGAATTATACCACCACTGAAAAAGAATTACTTGCAGTAGTATTTGCATGTGAAAAATTCAGATCTTATCTTGTTGGCTCACCTGTTGTTGTTTTTAGTGATCATGCGGCATTGAAATATCTTATTATTCAATTGGAAACCACACACAAAGGAGGTTCCAATCTGATTATAGATTGTTAACATGATTACATTAGTCATCTTATTCAATTAATGCTAATACTTGTAAATCTCGTCAAGCATTCATGAGTATAACTTATGTTAACAACAAATCAAGTTCCTTTCATAGCTCAGGTGTCGAGAGCTTTTATTGTGATGACCCTAACTTATAGCTCAGGTGTCGGTTATACCATACATTATGGGCTATGAAAGTGCCAAGCATTTGTTGTACCAAGTGTTATACAACATAAATCAAGATTAGTCATTTAACAAGCAAAGTATTAAGGAGTGAACAAGATAACAAATACAAAACATGTTAGTATCAAACATTAAAGTCCATATTAAGTTTACACTATACTTATTCTTACACCATTAGTGTAACCTTTTCACCTTGACATAATAAACTTAGCTAGACATAATGAAAGAAAAAAAAATAAATAAACAAAATAAGAACATAAATAAGATAAAAGTTAGCTAAGTTAACTTAGCTAGACATAATGAAAGAAAGCAAAATAGATAAACAAAATAAGAACATAAAAGTTAACTAAGTAAAGGAAAGGAAATGAAAGGCATAAACTTGGTATTAATGAAAGTAAAGCATAAACAATAAAACAAAAATACAAAGAGAGAAAGCAAAAGCATTATCTTGATCTGGAGACCAAGATGCCTAAATGCATGGCAAATGCCTCCTTTTATAGGCTAAAATTGGGAACTATTGATTTGATACAAAAAATACAAAGAGAGAAAGGAAGAGCATGATCTTGATCTGGAAACCAAGATGCCTAAATGCATGGCAAATGCCTCCTTTTATAGGCCAAAATTGGGAACTATTGATTTGATGACTAATTGATAAGTGGGTGGCCAACTCTTGACTTGGTGATAATCCTTATCTTCTCTTGTCTGCCCAAAACATCATTGATAATGCCAAAATTGGAGCCACTTAAAAACATTAAAGTTGTAGGCAATTGTCTCAGCTTTCTTGTGTAAAACATTCAGCTCATTTGGACTTCTAGAACTCCAGATATGGCCAAAATACTGAACAGTGCTTGGGCTAGAGGACAGCTTCAGGCTTCTTTGTTATTGTAATAATTTGGACTTGAAAATGGCCTTTTTAGATCTTGGGCTCCATATAAAAGTTGTAGGCCTATATCTTCCCTTTCCATCCATATAAAGTAGACCTAAATCTGAGATCTATAGCTCCAGATATGACCCAATTACCGAACAGTGTTCCGGTTTGAATTGCACCCACATCTCTTTTCTAATTTTGGTCATCTCTTTGCCCTTGCAATTTAAGTTCTTAAAGTCATCAATCAATCCTTTCATTTATGTAATAGGCCTGTATTTAAAATAAACATTTACCAGAAATTAAAGGTATCTTATATTATTAGATATATTATTATAAAACATGCTTTAGTTAATGAGTTATTGATACTTCAAGTGCAAAATGATGATATAAAATCATGATAAAAATGCACTTTTAAGTACTAATCATACCCCCCAACCAGCTTATTACTAGTCCCTAGTAATCAAAGCGTTAAAATAGAAATTTTTTTTGCAAATTCCATAAAGCAAGGTATTCATCATTTAACTTCCATTAATCTATCCAGATAAACAAACTCTCGTTAAATTTATATACCTGCTCAATACCTCTTAACAAGATATTCATAAACCTTTTTTTTGTGCTCAATGTATCAACACATAATTATGGGGCTTTTCTTGGAAGAAAACAAAATTTTTGTTCTAATGTTTAAGGTTAACTTCCTTGGGTTGGGATTACTATTTTTGTCTTTTTTTTTTCTTTTTTTTTTTAACTCTATATACATATACTTTAAAAACATCATGCATCTTTAACCCATGTAACGAGCTTTCAGCTAATGACTCCCAGACCAGTTGGTCTTAGGGCATTAGGTGTTAAGACACCCCTACGAGCTTAGTAACTCGGGTCGTAGATACTGATATGTAGATAGTGCAATGTTTGATTTCCTTAAGCTTTTCTCCTCAACCCATGTAATAAGCTCCCAAGTCAGTTGACTTTAGGGTATTAGGTGTTAAAACACCCCTTCGGGCTTAATTGCTTAGGTTAGGGAGGCTACGAAACCAAACTTATCTACATTTTTATTATTATCATTTTTTTTCATTTTTTCATTTTTTTTCATTTTTTTTAATTATATACAATCCCTTTCCCTTAGTTGTTACCTTTAACAAAAGAACATAAATAATGTAATAATGCAATGTGCAACCCACAATCATATGTTAAAGTGTGTGTGTGAAAATTAAGGTTTAAGAATACATGTTAAATGAGTATATGAGCAGAATTAAGTGATAATAATGCGAGAGTTTGTAAACCTAAATATATCAAGAAGTATTATAATAGACCTTGTTAAGAATGGTTACTAAGATGCGTTTCAAGAGTCACTTTAACAAAAGAGCTCCTTTACTTTGTCATCCTAGTAACAACAATTATGCACATGCTTTATGAAATGAAAAACATTTTTTTTCTATCAACTACTACCCTCTCCCCCCAACCAAAACAAGACATTGTCCTCAATGTTCTAAGGTAGAAAGATAGAGTATAGAAGATATCACCTGAAATAACAAACACTAACAAACCTGAAACACACTGAAACACACTGAAACAAAAATAAGAAATAACAAAACACAATAATAAAACCAAAAGACACAAAAATTCACAAATGAAGGCTCAAATCCAATCTAAGCTTTTTACGGCTTTCCTTAGATGACCAATTTATGCGACTCATGGAAGGATCAATCACAGGAATGAAAGATTGTAGTTGGTCAATCAATTGTTCAGTAGTAGCAGCAGAGATTATGATTTGTCATGCAGAAGATGTTAGAAATTCCTGTTCCACAGCATGATCAAGAAAAGACTACAACTTATCATAATAACCATTAACATTTAACAAACCTATGGGTTTATGGTGAATGTGCAGTTGGGCCCAAGAGGAAATATGAAAGATCTCTTCCAATGTGCCTAGACCGCCTGGTAAAGCAATGAAGGCATCAGCATGGTTAAACATTACATTCATTCGAGCTGACATTGTGGAGACCTGAAGTTCCTCTCCAATTGTTTTTCCAATAATGTCCCCTTGTGCTAAAGCTTCGGGGACAACCCTCAAAACTTAACTACCTCCTAAAAATGCAGCAATTGACACACCTCCCATTAATCCCAGACTATCTCCTCCATACACTAAATGAATCTTTCTCTCAGCTAGCACTTGACCAAGATGATTTGCTGATTCTAAAAACTCCTTTTCTTTCCTAGGACTACTTCCACCAAAAACACAAATATTTCTTATATGATGACGTGAGGAACTTGCCATTTCTACACACTTCTGTATTTGTTGAATGTATGGGTTGAGTATAAATGAAAGGAAGGAAGAGAGGGTTTTATAGATGAGAAATTAGAAAGGCAATCATAACACCTATATGTAGGCCAGCTGGAGTCTCACACTCTCACTCTCTCTCTCTTTTTATTTATTTATTTACTTTTGAAAAGGCGTGTATGTACAGGTAGTTGTGATTGTGGCTCACATCTTCCCTTGGTTTTACGTCCAAGAACAACTTAAATGCCCTCTATGGGTCGGGGATAGGCTTTCCATCCAGTTTTCTTAAAAACTGGCAAACAGGGTCGTTTTTAGTCAGATTCCCAAGACTAAGTCGATCATGTTCTTTATGAAATAGTGTCCATAAATCATGAATTGCATGATGCACATCTCCACTAGGATGCGTCTCAAGAGTCCATAGAAGATTATCTAAAGACTCCTTACTCAAGCCATCCTTAATGAATTGTATTTTATCTTCACGGTTTATAGATACCATTCCTAAAGAACGACATTGTGTATTACAAGTCCATCTAGCACATCGATGACAGACTTTCAGTCATTTTGCACGACGTTTCTTTGCAAAAGTGCTTTTACCTATTCCAGGCATGTGTGAAATAAAGGAATTAGAGGACTCACCTGATAATCGGACCTTTGCTTCAATCAACCAGCGAATATCTTCAGGAATTCCATGATTCATTAACAATCTCAATCTTGCACATCTAGCACGGTAAATTTTTGTAATCGCATTCTGAGGTAGAGCGGGAAAATACTTTTTCAATTTTTCAAGATTAGTGTCCATTTTCAAATGAGAATTGGAAGAGAGATTCAAAGAATTGCACAAATATATACACAGATATCAGTTATTGTGGGAAACTGAAAGAACCGACTTAAGTCACGGAGTACCGTTGTCCGTCATTTGACTGGGGTGAGAGAAACTAACAAAAATCACTAAAAAAGAAACACAAAAATAATGTGAGAAAAATAAAATAATCAACCTTTATCTACAAGATCATTCAAACCAGTTGATTCATTTTCACTAGAAAAATTATCAAAGTAAGCTTTCAAACGATGTCCATTTTCCTTAAAAACATTGTCATTCATTGAATTCTCAATATCAGAGGCCCCATAAGGATTGCTCCATCTTGATCTTAGCTCTCTAGGGAATGAATAGAGTTCAGAATTATAAAACAAAACTTTTTGACCCGTATCAACCTTTTGATAATTTTCACAAGTTTTGCAGAATGCATGCGTGTCCTTAAACATGGTGGGCCAATAAAATCCATTTTGAAAGATTTTTGTAGCTGTCTTTTTTGACGAGAAATAAGTTCCACATGCTTCAGAATGACAAAGGTTAATGACACTACTTACCTCATTGTCGGGAATGAATCTTTGAAATATTTAATCAGGACAATATTTGAATAAGTTAGGGTCATCACAATAAAAGTTCTTCACTTCGTTCAAAAACTTTTCTTTGTCTTGGGTACTCCAACCAGCTGGCAAATCTCCTAAAGCAAGAAAATGGATATTTTTATCATACCAAGGCATTGGACTAAGAGAAAGTAAGGATTCGTTAGGAAAGTAATCATCGATTGATGTGATGTCAGATGTCGAATTTGTTGTCACTGTTGACAAAAGATTCGCATCAACATTTTTGGTGTGTTTTTCATTCATGATTTCTTCCTCAGAATAAATTATTTGCAAATCTTCAAATTCCTCCAACTGATTTTTACTTAAAGTAGATTGAAGTTGATCATAAACTAATTCGTCAATATGATCTACTTCTTATAAATCATTATCATCTCCAGGTTGCTTGCAAATGTTGAAAATATTCATCTCCAATGTCATGTTTCCAAATGATAGCTTCATCAGTCCATTCCTACAATTAATCAACGCGTTAGAAGTTGCAAGAAACGGACGTCTTAAAGTAACAGGAAATAAATTACATGCTTCAACAGGTTGTGTCCAAGACAATAAAATCCATAGGATGAATGAATTTATCAACTTGTACTAACACATCTTCAATTATTCCTCTAGGCACTTTTATAGATCTATCAGCAAGTAAAAGAGATATAGAAGTTGGTTTTAACTCACCTAGATTGAGACTTTGAAAAACTGAATATGAAAGTAAATTCACACTAGCTCCAAGATCAAGTAAAGCTCTTTCAATTTTATGTTCTCCAATAAAGCAAGAAATTATAGGACAACCAGGGTCTTTATATTTCAAAGCATTATTGTTTTGAAGAATAGCACTTACTTGTTCGGCTAGAAAGGCTTTCTTTTTCACATTCAGTTTCCTCTTCACAGTGCATAGATCTTTCAAAAATTTAGCATAAGAAGGAATCTGTTTAATAGCATCCAGCAAAGGTATATTGATTCTTACCTGTTTGAAAGTTTTAAAAATTTCAGAGTTGTGATTGACTTTCCTTTGTTTGGTCATGGCTTGAAGAAATGGAAGTGCTGGCGGAGAATCAGTCTTTTCTTTGCAATTTTCAGATTCAACCCCTTCCTTACCCTCAGAGATTGACTCATCATCTTTCTCATAAGGTTCAAGAGTGGATTTTTCAATAACCTTACCACTGCGCAGAGTAGTGACTGATTTGACTTGATCCATATGTTGGCTTCTAGAACTACTTGCATTTGCATTATATTGCCCCTTGGGATTTTGTTGTGGTTGAGATGGAAACTTACCTTTCTCTTGGAAACTGAGAGTAGATGTTAATTTTGCAAGAGTATCTTTAAAATCTGTCATGTTTTGAGCAAGTTGAGTATTGATTCTCTCTTGCTTTTCAATGAATGCATGCAATGTTTCCTCAAGATTTCTTCTAGAAGGTGGAGCATAAAGAGGTGCATATCCATAAGAATTTTGGAAATTGTGGTGTGCTTGAAATGGTGGTTATGAAGTTTGTGCATTGTTGTTCTCACTCTTCCAACTAAAATTTGGGTGATTTCTCCAACCAGGGTTGTATGTTTGTGAGTATGGGTTGTGGTTGGCCCTTTGGAAACTGTTTAAAGCATGGGCTTGTTCATGGAGACATTCCTTAAAAGAAGGTAAGGTTGGACAATCGTTGGTTGAGTGTTCATTTGTTTCACAGATTTGACACACAATGTTTTCAACAGATTTTAATTGACCACTCTTTTTCAATTCTAGTGCCTCGACTTTTCTAGCTAAAGATGCAAACTTGGCTTGAAGGTCATGATCTTCCCTAAGGTTGTACATACCTCCACTAGATGTATAAGGTTGAGTTTTACTCGGTGCCTCATAAGTACCCACGGTGTCCCAATTTTGAGCATTTTTAGCTAACAAGTCTAAGTACTCCATTGCTTCATCAGGGTCTTTATCTTCAAAAGTTCCATTGCACATCAATTCAATCATTTGCCTATCTCTAGATGTTAAGCCTTCATAGAAATGTGAAACCAATCTCCATGATTCAAAACCATGATGAGGGCAAGTACTAAGCAAGTCTCGATACCTATCCCAACATTGGTAAAATGTTTCTCCTGGTTTTTGAGTGAAAGTAGTGATTTGTCTTTTGAAAGAGTTTGTTCTATGAGATGGGAAAAACTTCTTTAAAAACTATTGTTGCATTTCATCCCAAGCACGAATGGATCCTAGTCTCAAATTTTGTAGCCATGTTTTAGCTTTATCTTTTAATGAAAAAGGAAAAAGCTTTAATCTGATGGTGTTCATGCTACAATTTAAATTATTATATGTGTTGCAGACCTCCTCGAATTCTCTTAAATGCAAGTATGGATTTTCCAATTCTAAGCCATGAAAAGAAGGTAAAAGTTGAATAATACCTGGTTTAAAATTAAAATGAGATGCATCGGGAGGAAAACCTATGCATGATGATGCACTTGTTCTTGTGGGATTCATGAGGTCTCTAAGTGTTCTGACACGGTTATTCTAATTATTCTCATTATAAAGTGATTGATTATCTTCTTCGGCTATATTTTTTGAAAATGATGAGGATACCCTACAAAGTCTACCACTTGATGTACGTGACTACACTCTCATGCACGTGTAGGAATAGAATAAAAGGAAGAAGAAAAAAAGAAGAAGAAGAAACAAGAGAAAAGAAACAAAGTTATATACAAGAAAAGTGAAAAGAGAAAATAAAATAACTACTATAATTTATATAAGAACTTACCTCCCTGGCAACGGCGCCAAAAACTTGACACAACGAAAAGATTAATGTCTTCTCCCAAGTGCAGGAGTGTCGAAGTAATAAATAACCCGGCAAGACCGGGGTCGAACCACAAGGAGGTTAATTGTACAAATTATAAACGACAATAGTACAACAACAATAATAATAGTAATAAAAATAATAACAACAATGACAATAACAATAATAACTATAATAATAATAATAATAATAATAATAGTAGTAGTAGTAGTAGTAGTAGTAGTAGTAGTAGTAGTAGTAGTAGTAATAATAATAAAGAAAGAGAAGAAGAAGAAGATGATGAGAACTTGGAGATGAAAAATTAATGTAAGGATTAAACAATAATAATAACAAATGTCAAGGTTAGAGGTTCCACTAATGGTATGTCAAACAAGTATAGGATAAACTCTTATTATTCAATTGGAAACCACACACAAAGGAGGGTCCAATCAGATTATATATTGTTAACATGATTACATTAGTCATCTTATTCAATTAATGCTACTAGTAAAAGTTAACTAGTAAATGAAAGGAAATGAAAGGTATAAACTTGATATTAATGAAAGCAAAGCATCAACATTACAAAAAATACAAAGAGAGAAAGCAAAAGCATGATCTTGATCTGGAGACCAAGATGCCTAAATGCATGACAAATGCCTCCTTTTATAGGCCAAAATTGGGAACTATTGATTTGATGACTAATTGATGAGTGGGTGGCCAACTCTTGACTTGGTGACAATCCTTATCTTCTCTTGTCTGCCCAAAACGTCATTGATAATGTCAAAATTAGAGCCACTTGAAAACATGAAAGTTGTAGGCAATTATCTCAGCTTTCTTGTGTAAAATATTCAGCTCATTTGGACTTCTAGAACTCCAGATATGGCCAAAATACTGAACAGTGCTCGGGCTGGAGGATAGATTCGGGTTTCTTTGTTGTTGCTACAATTTGGACTTGAAAATGGCCTTTTTAGATCTTAGGCTCCATATGAAAGTTGTAGGCCTATGTCTTACCTTTCTATCCATATAAAGTAGACCTAAATCTGAGATCTATAGCTCTAGATATGACCCAATTACCGAACAATATTCTGATTTGGATTGCACCGACATCTCTTTTCTAATTTTGGTCATCTTTTTGCCCTTGCAATTTAAGTTCTTAAAGTCATCAATCAATCCTTTCATTTATGTGATAGGCCTGCATTTAAAATGAACATTTACCATAAATTAAAGGTATCTTATATTAACATGCTTTAGTTAAGGAGTTATTGATGCTTCAAGTGCAAAATGATGATATAAAACCTTGATAAAAATGTACTTTTAAGTACTAATCACTTTTCTCCTCAACCCATGTAACAAACGTTGGGCCAATAGCTCCCAAGTTAGTTGACTTTAGGGTGTTAGGTGTTAAAACACCCCTTCGGGCTTAATTGCTTAGGTTAGGGAGGCTACGAAACCAAACTTATCTACATTTTTATTAGCATCATTTCATTTTATTTATTTTTTTTCTTTTTTTTAAAATTATATATTATCTATTTCCCTTAGTTGTTACCTTTAACAAAAGAACATAAATAATATAATAATTCAATGTGCAACCCACAATCATATGTTAAAGTGTGTGTGTGTGTGTAAATTAATGTTTAAGAATACATGTTAAATGAGTATATGAGCAAAATTAAGTGATAGTAATGTGAGTGTTTGTAAACCTGAATATTTCAAGAAGTATTATGATAGACCTTATTAAGAATGGTTACTAAGTTGCGTCTCAAGATTCATAAAAGTATGTCCTTAACTGGGGTGAGAGAAACTAGCAAAAAATCACTCAAAAAGAAACACAAAAACAATATGAGGAAAAAAAATCAATCTTTATATACAGGATCACCCAATTCAATAGAGTTATTTTCAACTAAAAAATTGTCAAAGTAAACTTTCAAGCGATGTCCATTTACCTTGAAAACATTGTCATTCTTTGGATTCTTGATATCACAAGCCCCATATGGATATACATGTTTCACAATAAAAGGATCGCTCCATCTTGATCTTAGTTTTACAGGAAATAAATGTAGTTGAGAATTATAAAGTAAGACTTTTTGACCACTATTGAATGTTTTTCTCAGAATATTTTTGTTATGAAACTTTTTGATTCTTGCTTTATGAATTCTTGAATTTTCATATGCATCATTTCTTATTTCTTCAAGCTCATTTATTTGTAATTTTCGCAGTTCACCAACATCATCTAGATTTGAATTGAAAGCTTTAATAGCCCAATAAGCTTTATGTTCAAGTTCCACAGGCAAGTGACAAAGTTTTCCATAGACTAGTCTATAAGGTGACATACCTAATGATGTTTTATAAGCAGTTCGATAAGCCCAAAGTGCATCATTAAGTCTTAAAGCCCAAAGGATTCACTGTTTTCTCCAAAATATGTTTGATCTCCCTATTAGCAAGCTCTACTTCTCCATTTGTTTGAGGGTGATAAGAGGTGGCAACTTTGTGTGTGATTCCATATTTCTTCATTAAAGACTCAAATGGCTTGTTGCAGAAATGTGTTCCACCATCACTTATTATGGTTTGAAGGACTCCAAATTGACTCAAAATATTTTCTTTTAAGAACTTCATCACTGTTTTGTGATCATTGTTTCGCCTTGGAATTGCCTCTATCTATTTTGAGACATAATCTACTACGACTAATATATACAAGAAACCAAATGATGTAGGAAATGGACCCATGAAATCTATACCCTAACAGTCAAAGATCTCAATGACAAGAATAGGATTTAAAGGCATCCTGTGACATTTTGAAATTGATCCCAACTTTTGAAAATTTTCACAAGACTTGTAGAATGCATTTGAGTCTTTGAACATGGTGGGCCTGTAAAATCCACTTTATAAGATTTTTGCAGTTGTCTTTCTTAATGAGAAATGGCCTCCATATGCCTCAGAATGACAAAATTTAATCACACTACTTACCTCATTGTCAGGGATCCATCTTCAAAATATTTGATTAGGACAATATTTGAATAAATAAGGGTTATCCCAATAAAAGTTCTTCACTTCGTTTAAGACTTTCTTTTATCTTGGGTACTCCAATGAGTTGGTAATTGTCCTAAAACAAGAAAATTGATAATATTAGCAAACCAAGACATTGTAGAGACGGAAAGTAAAGATTCATCGAGAAAGTAGTCATCGATTGG
>NW_011500936.1:53855-59435 GCF_000495115.2 Populus euphratica | reverse complement strand
TAGTAGTAGTAGTAGTAGTAGTAGTAGTAGTAGTAGTAGTAGTAGTAGTAGTAGTAGTAGTAGTAGTAGTAGTAGTAGTAGTAGTAGTAGTAGTAGTAGTAGTAGTAGTAGTAGTAGTAGTAGTAGTAGTAGTAGTAGTAGTAGTAGTAGTAGTAGTAGTAGTAGTAGTAGTAGTAGTAGTAATAATAATAATAATAAAGAAAGAGAAGAAGAAGAAGATGATGAGAACTTTGAGATGGAATATTAATGTAACGATTAAACAATGATAATAACAAATGTCAAGGTTAGAGGTTCCACTAATGGTATATCAAACAAGTATAGTATAAACTCTTATTATTGAATTGGAAACCACACACAAAGGAGGTTCCAATCAGATTATATATTGTTAACATGATTACATTAGTCATCTTATTCAATTAATGCTAATACTTGTAAATCTCGTCAAGCATTCATGATTATAACTTATGTTAACAACAAATCAAGTTCCTTTCATAGCTCAGGTGTCGGTTATACCATACATTATGGGCTATGAAAGTGCCAAGCATTTGTTGTACCAAGTGTTATACAACATAAATCAAGATTAGTCATTTAACAAGCAAAGTATTAAAGAGTGAACAAGATAGCAAATATAAAACATGTTAGTATCAAACATTAAAGTCCATATTAAGTTTACATTATACTTATTCTTACACCATTAGTGTAACCTTTTCACCTTGACATAATTAACTTAGCTAGACATAATGAAAGAAAGCAAAATAGATAAACAAAATAAGAACATAAAAGTTAACTAAGTAAAGGAAAGGAAATGAAAGGCATAAACTTAATATTAATGAAAACAAAGCATAAAAAATACAAAGAGAGAAAGGAAGAGCATGATCTTGATCTGGAAATCAAGATGCCTAAATGCATGGCAAATGCCTCCTTTTATAGGCCAAAAATGGGAACTATTGATTTGATGACTAATTGATAAGTGGGTGACCAACTTTTGACTTGGTGACAATCCTTATCTTCTCTTGTCTGCCCAAAACGTCATTGATAACGTCAAAATTGGAGCCAGTTGTAAACATGAAAGTTGTAGGCAATTGTCTCAGCTTTCTTGTGTAAAAATTTCAGCTCATTTGGACTTCTAGAACTCCAGATATGGCCAAAATACCGAATAGTGCTCGGGCTGGAAGACAGATTCGGGCTTCTTTGTTGTTGCTACAATTTGGACTTGATAATGGCCTTTTTAGATCTTGGGCTCCATATGAAAGTTGTAGGCCTATGTCTTACCTTTCCATCCATATAAATTGGACCTAAATCTGAGATCTGTAGCTCCAGATATGACCCAATTACCGAACAGTGTTCCGGTTTGGATTGCACCGACATCTCTTTTCTAAGTTTGGCCATCTCTTTATCCTTGCAATTTAAGTTCTTCAAGTCATCAATCAATCCTTTCATTTATGTGATAGGCCTGCATTAAAAATAGACATTTACCATAAATTATAGGTATCTTATATTATTAGATACATTATTATAAAACATATTTTAGTTAAGGAGTTATTGATACTTCAAGTGCAAAATGATGATATAAAACCATGATAAAAATGCACTTTTAAGTACTAATCACACCCCCCAACCAGCTTATTACTAGTCCCTAGTAATCAAAGCGTTAAAATAGAAAACAAATTTGCAAATTTCACAAAGCAAGGTATTCATCATTTAACTTCCATTAGTCTATCCAGATAAACAAACTCTCATTAAATTTATATATCTGCTCAATACCTCTTAACAAGATATTAATAAACCTTTCTTTTGTGCTCAATGTATCAACACATAATTATGGGGCTTTTCTTGGAAGAAAACAAAATTTTTGTTCTAATGTTTAAGGTTAACTTCCTTGGGTTGGGATTACTATTTTTGTCTTTTTTTTTTTTTTTAACTCTATATACATATACTTTAAAAACATCATGCATCTTTAACCCATGTAACGAGCTTTCAGCTAATGACTCCCAGACCAGTTGGTCTTAGGGCATTAGGTGTTAAGACACCCCTACGAGCTTAGTAACTCGGGTCGCAGATACTGATATGTAGATAGTGCAATGTTTGATTCCCTTAAGCTTTTCTCCTCAACCCATGTAACAAGCGTTGGGCCAATAGCTCCCAAGTCAGTTGACTTTAGGGTATTAGGTGTTAAAACACCCCTTCGGGCTTAATTGCTTAGGTTAGGGAGGCTACGAAATCAAACTTATCTACATTTTTATTATCATCATTTTTTTTTCTTTTTTTTCTTTTTTTTTTCTTTTTTTTTTTTTTTTTTTTTTTTTTTTTTTTTTTTTTTTTTTTTTTTTTTTTTTTTTTCTTTTTAATTATATACAATCCCTTTCCCTTAGTTGTTACCTTTAACAAAAGAACATAAATAATGTAATAATCCAATATGCAACCCACAATCATATGTTAAAGTGTGTGTGTGTAAATTAAGGTTTAAGAATACATGTTAAATAAGTATATGAGCAGAATTAAGTGGTAACAATACGAGAGTTTGTAAACCTGAATATTTCAGGAAGTATTATAATAGACCTTGTTAAGAATGGTTACTAAGATGCGTCTCAAGAGTCACTTTAACAAAAGAACTCCTTTACTCTGCCATCCTAGTAACAACAATTATGCACATGCTTTATGAAATGAAAAACAATTTTTTTTTATCAACTACTACCCTCTCCCCCCAACCAAAACGAGACATTGTCCTCAATGTTCTAAGGTAGAAAGATAGAGTATAGAAGATATCACCTGAAATAATGAACATTAACAAACCTGAAACACACTGAAACAAAAATAAGAAATGACAAAACACAAATATTATGTTATTAATAAAAAGAAAAGACACAAATTTTTACAAGCTAAGACTCAAATCGCAGTTGTGATTGTGGCTCACATCTTCCCTTGGTTTTACGTCCAAGAACGGCTTAAACGCCCTCTATGGGTCGGGGATAGGCTTCCCATCCAGTTTTCTTAAAAACTGGCAAACAGGGTCTTTTTTTAGTCAGATTCCCAAGACTATGCCAAGCATGTTCTTTATGAAAATGGGTTCCTAAGTTATGAATTGCACGATGCTTATCTTGACTATGATGAGACTTAAGAGTCAATAGAAGATTATCTAAAGACTCTCTGTGTTTTGAAATAAATCCCACCTTTTGATAATTTTCACAGTTTTTGCAAAATGCATGTGACTCCTTGAATATGGTTGGCCAGGAAAATCCACTTTGTAAGATTTCTACAATCCTCTTTTTTGAAGAGAAATGATCCCCACATGCCTTAGAGTGACAAAATTTAATGAAATTACTTACCTCATTGTCGAGAATGCATTTTTGAAATATTTGATCAGGACAATAATTGAATAAGTAAGGGTCATCCCAATAAAAATTTTGCTCGTTGCTCAAAAATTTTCTTTTGTCTTCAATACTCCAGTGAGCTGGGAAAAATCCTGAAGCAAGAAAATTGATATTTTTAGCAAACCAAGGCATTGAATTAAGAGAAAGTAGAGATTCATCAGGAAAGTAATCATCGATTGGTGTGATGTCGGGTGTCGAATCTGTTGTCACTTTTGATAAAAGATTCGCATCAACCTTTTCGATGCCTTTTTCATCCTCGATTTCTTCCTGATTGGTCATGGCATGAGAAAATGGAAGTGCTGGCGGAGAATCAGTCGTTTCTTTGCAATTTTCAGATTCATCCCCTTCCTTACCCTCAGAGATTGATTCATCATCTTTCTCACAAGGTTCAAGAGTGGGTTTTTGAATAACCTTACCATTGTCAAGAGTGATGACTGATTTGACTTGATCCATGTGTTGACTTCCAGAACTACTTGCATTTGAATTGTATTGCCCTATGGGATTTTGCTGTGGTTGAGATGGAAACTTACCTTTCTCTTGAAAATTGAGAGCAGATGTGAATTTTGCAAGAGTATCTTTAAAATCTATTATGCTTTGAGCAAGTTGAGTGTTGATTATCTCTTGCTTTTCAATGAATGCATACAAAGTTTCCTCAAAATTTGTTGTAGGAGGTGGAGCATAAGGAGGTACATATCCATGATAATTTTGGACATTATGGTGTGCTTGAAACTGTGGTTGTGAAGTTTTTGCATTGTCACTCTTCCAACTGAAATTTTGGTGATTTCTCCAACCAGGGTTGTATGTTTGCAAATATGGGTTATGATTGGGCCTTTCGAAACTGTTTAAAGCATGGGCTTGTTCATGGAGACATTCCTTAAAAGAAGGCAAGGTTGGACAGTTACTAGTTGAGTGTTCATTTGTTTCACATATTTGACATACAATGTTTTCAATAGATTTAAATTGACCACTCTTTTTCAATTCTAGTGCCTCGACTTTTCTAGCTAAAGATGCAAACTTGGCTTGAAGGTCATGATCTTCCCTAAAGTTGTACATGCCTCCACTAGATGTGTGAGGTTGAGTTTTACTCGGTGCCTCATATGTACCTGCGGTGTCCCAATTTTGAGCATTTTCAGCTAACAAGTCTAAGTACTCCATTGCTTCATCAGGGTCTTTATCTTCAAAAGTTCCATTGCACATCAATTCAACCATTTGCCTATCTTTAGGTGTTAACCCTTCATAGAAATGTGAAACTAATCTCCATGTTTCAAAACCATGATGAGGGCAAGTACTAAGCAAGTCTCGATACCTATCCCAACATTGGTAAAATGTTTCTCCTGGTTTTTGAGTGAAAGTGGTGATTTGTCTCTTGAAAGAGTTTGTTCTATGAGATGGGAAAAACTTCTTTAAAAAGTGTTGTTGCATTTCATCCCAAGCACGAATGGATCCTGGTCTTAAATTTTGTAGCCATGTTTTAGCTTTATCTTTTAATGAAAAAGGAAAAAGCTTTAATCTGATGGTGTTCATGCTACAACTTAAATTATTATATGTGTTGCAGACCTCTTCAAATTCCCTTAAATGCAAGTATGGATTTTCCAATTCTAAGCCATGAAAAGAAGGTAAAAGTTGAATAATGCCTGGTTTAAAATTAAAATGAGATGCATCGGGAGGAAAAACTATGCATGATGGTGCACTTGTTCTTGTGGGATTCATGTGGTCTCTAAGTGTTCTAGCACGGTTATTCTCATTATTTTCATTATGAAGTGATTGATTATCTTCTTCGGCCATATTTTCTGAAAATGATGAGGATACCCTACAAAGTCTACCACTTGATGTACGTGACCACACTCTCATGCACGTGTAGGAATAAAATAAAAAAGAAGAAGAAAGCAAAAGAAGGAGGAAGAAAACAAAATAAAAAGAAACAAAAGAAAAGAAACAAAGTTATATACAAGAAAAGTGAAAAGAGAAAATAAAATAAATACTATAATTTATACAAGAACTTACCTCCCCGGCAACGGCGCCAAAAACTTGACACGACGAAAAGATTGATGTCTTCTCCCAAGTGCAGGAGTGTCGAAGTAATAAATAACCCGGCAAGACCGGGGTCGAACCACAGGGAGGTTAATTGTACAAATTATAAACAACAATTATAAAACAACAATAACAACAACAACAATAGTAATAATAATAATAATAATAATAATAATAA
>NW_011500936.1:49256-52289 GCF_000495115.2 Populus euphratica | reverse complement strand
CAACCAATAATTGTCTAACCTTGCCTTCTTTTAAGGAATGTCTCCATGAACAAGCTCATGCTTTAATATTCCTCAATTTTAACTTTATTTTCAAATAAGATTATAATATTTTTTATAATATTAGCAAGTGCTTTTATAAAAACCCTTTATGATTTTTTATGTAAATTTTATTTAGTCATTTTCCTACACTTTTTTATTTGTATTTTTTTAATAATTAAGTAAGAAATAAGATTCTAAAAAATCAATTTATTAAACCCAATCGGATACTAAACCCAACTAAAGAGTTTACCTAGTTGACTTAGGTCGATCTAGTTGGATTTTAACCATGTCAATTGAGTTGCGTTTACATTCATAATGTCGATTGGGTTTCATCATGTCAACTCAAATCCATTTTAATTTGAAACCTAAGCCATACCTGGCTTCATAACACAACCAAAATATTCACCACTTCAATAGATGAGCTATGTATTATTCTTATATTTCTAATGCATTTACATCAAAATTATCAAATTATTATTATTATTATTATTATTTTAAACTTTCTATATGATTATGATGAGGTGTTGTCTAATAAAATAGTTTGATAAAAAAATGCTATAAAAAAAGGGGAACACATTAATAAAATAGAGGGATTTTAATTAGCGAGATGCCTTTTATTCCTATTTCAAATCATCTATTTTTTTTAAAAATATTTTTTCTATTTTTTATTTATATTAAATAAAAAATATTGATACATACCGGAAAATTAAAAACTTTGAAAAAATAACGGTATATAATTAAATAAAAAAATCAATGGCTCATCAAGACTCGAGATAGGATCTCTTAACTTTCTAATTTACTTTTTGGTTATTGTTTAACAACTCTTTTTAATATTTATTGATTTATATCATTGTCAATTTATTTTATTAAACACATTTGTCAAATTTTAAGTTCACAATTAAGTGTTTTGTTGAAAAAAAAATAACAATACCTATATAGTTTTTCCATTAAAAATTAACATTTGATCCAACTCGTAACGAGATGAGAGTAGGTTAGCTAGTTAACAAATAAAAAACAATTTTTAAAGGTGTTTTACTATAGCTTATTGTATTATGGCACATCTCATAGTTCATTATGAATTTCAATAATATTTGTTATTTTTTTCATCAAATAATTTTTATTATTCAATTTCATCCTTTCATGTGCTTTTTTTTTGTGTGTTTTATGACTTGTTAATAACTTATCTTTT
Source organism: Populus euphratica (assembly GCF_000495115.2). Lineage (NCBI taxonomy): Eukaryota > Viridiplantae > Streptophyta > Magnoliopsida > Malpighiales > Salicaceae > Populus > Populus euphratica. Next base: position 51,061 of record NW_011500936.1, on the reverse strand, counting down.
CATTATATAGAAAGCTAAAGGTTTTTACTAGATTTTTAAACTTCATTTAGGGGTTGATTTAATTATATATAATTTTATTTTATAGTTGAAAGACACAATTAATTAAAAGAATAGGGACAAAACTAAAACTTAGAAAAAAATCATGTGACCAATCTCTAATTTGCAAGAAAATTTGCTTTTTAGTCCATCTGTTTTTCTATAATTTCTTTTTAGACCCCTTTATTTTTTGTGATTTTTTGGTCCAAAACTTCATTTTATATATTTTTTAGTTCTAAATTTAAGAAATGAGAGAAAGAGTAATCAAATAATGGGTAAAAAGGAGAAAACATAATTGGTTGGCCATATTTTGACAATAAAAACAATCGATCTTAGAGTACTCGGGTTTTATAAAGAAGAGTTTTATTCATGTGTTTTTAACCTTCATCTTGCTAGAAAATATAGATCTGGCCTTATGATATTTTAGATTTAGGTTAATTTTTCATTTTTTACCCAATTAAATGCTTATTTAAGACTGTAAATGGGTTTATTAAGGTTTAAATGGAGTCTTTTATGCATTTCAGGTGAAAAAGGGGTTGAAAAATGACTTTTAAAGGTCTTAGAGGGTTGAACCATAACTTATCATATGATGTTGTAGACGACATGTTGTTGGTATGTTTTTTTTAAAACAAAAATGGATGGAAAACGTGTCGTTCACTTAATTTTTTTAAAAAATAGAAAAGGACCAGACAAGTGGGTCGAGCCTAGCATTGTAAGCCCAGCGTGTCTGCCTTGTTTTGATGGCCCAGGCCTTTATGTTTTTTTTCTTCTTAATTTCAATTGAAGTTCATAAAAATAAATAAATTAAAAATAAACAAAGATTTTATTTTCTTTCAAGTAAAGTCTTATAACTATCTGTTGATATATTGATACAAAAGGAAGGTTTATTAATATCTTGTTTAAGATCCATTGAGCAAATATATAAATTTAACGAGAGATTATTTATCTGGATTGATTAATGGAAGTTGAATGATGAATGTCTTGCTTTGTGAAATTTGCAAATTGTTTTTTTATTTTAACACTTTGATTACTAGGGACTAGTACTAAGCTGGTTGTGGGGTGTGATTAGTACTTAAAATGCATTTTTATCAAGGTTTTATATCATTATTTTGCACTTGAAGTATCAATAACTCCCTAACTAAAACATGTTTTATAATAATATATCTAATAATATAAGATAACTTTAATTTATGGTAAATGTTCATCTTAAATACAGGTCTATCACATAAATGAAAGGATTGATTGATGAGTTTAAGTACTGAAATTGAAAGGACAAAGAGATGGCCAAACTTATAAAAAAGATACTGGTGTAGTTCAAACTAGAATACTTTTTGGTAATTGGGTCATATCTGGAGCTGTAGATTTTGAATTTAGGTCTACTTTATATGGATGGAAAGGTAAGACATAGACCTACAACTTTCATATGGAGATTTGTTTTAATAAGGCCTTTTTCCTATCCAAATCGTAACAATAACGAAGAAGTTCGAATCTGTCCTACAGCCCAGACACTGTTCAATATTCAGCCCATATCTTGAGTTCTAAAAGTCTAAATGACCATAATTATTTTCCTGAAAAGTTGAGATAATTTCACACTTGATACAACAAATGCTTGGTACTTTTATAGCACAAATCGTATGGTATAACCGACATTTGTGCTATGAAAAGAACTTAATTTCTTGTTAATAGAAGTTATAATCATGAATGTTTGACAACATTTACAAGTATTAGCGTTATTCAAATAAGATAACTAATGTACTCATGTTAACAAT
>NW_011500936.1:22979-48774 GCF_000495115.2 Populus euphratica | reverse complement strand
AGTGTGGTTTCCATTTGAGTAATAAGAGTTTATACTATATTTGTTTGAAATACCATTAGCGAATTCTCTAACCTTGACATTTGTTGTTATTATTGTTTAATCCTTCATTGATCTTCCATCTCAAAGTTTTCAACAACTTACATAAATAAAAGGATTGATTGATGAGTTTAAGGATTGAAATTGAAAGGATAAAAAGAAGGCCAAACTTAGCAAAGTGTTGCTGGTGCATTCCAAACTCGAACACCGTTCAGTAATTTGATCATATCTGGAGCTGTAGATATCAGATTTAGGTCCATTTTATATCGATGGAAAGGTAAGACATAGACCTACAACTTTCATATGAAGTCAAAGACTCAGTTCTGCCGTTTTCAAGCCCAAATCTTAGCAACAACGAAGACGTCGGAAGCTGTCCTGCAGCTCAAGCACTATTCGGTTTTTGGCTCATATCTTGAGTTCTAGAAGTCCAAATGAGCTCTGGTTTTTTTTTATGGAAAGCTGAGACAATTGCCCACAGATTCCACAATTCAGTTGGCTATAATTCTGATGTGAGCAATGACGTTTTGGCCAGCCAACAATATCAAAAATCAGCCCACAATATCAAAAAACCAGCAGCCATTAATGTCAAAAACCAGCCACCAAATCAATGGATGCCCACCAATTCTTCAATCAATCAATAGTTCTGAAACTTAGCCTATAAAAGGAGGCATTGTCCATGTATTTAGTCATATTAATTTTCAGATCAAAGTTATCTTCTTGCTTTCTCTCTACATCTTTGTAATGTTCAAGTTTTCTTTTATGCTATAGTAATCTCTTGTTTATGCTCTTTCATTTCCTTTCCTATACTTAGTTAGCTTATATTATGTTTATGTTCTTATATTGTTTATTTGTGTTTTTCTCCTTCTTAATGTTTAGCTAAGTTAATTATGTCAAGGTGAAAAGGTTTCTCTAATGGTGTTAGAATAGGTATAATATAAACTCAACATGAGCTTTAAATGTTTATATCCAAGAAAGATTGTTATTAACATGTTTTATCTTTTTATCTTACTAATTCTTAATACCTTGCTTATTAAATGTTTAATTTAGATTTGTGTTGTATAATATTTGGTACATCAAATGCTTGATCTTTCATAGTTTTCGGCCGAAATCGTTATTATGATAGAAACTTGATTTGTTGTTAACATAAACTAGCAACATGAATGCTTGATGATATTTATAAGTATGGTATTACTTATATAAGATAATTAATATGATCATGTTAGTAATTTATAATGAGCTAATAACGAGAAATCATCCGATTAGAACCTCCTTTGTGTGTGGTTTCTAGTTGAGTAATAAAAAGAGTTTATATTATATTTATTTGAAATACCATTAGTGAATCCTATAACCTTGACATATGTTTTGTTATTGTTTAATCCTTACATCAATATCACATCCCAAAACTTTCTTCAACTCCTTTCTGTTTTTTTTCTCTTTAAATCTTTTTCTTTATTTGTAATTTATATAATTCACCTCCCTGTGGTTCGACCCCGGTCTTGCCGGGTTATTTTACTTTGACACTCCTGCACTTGGGATAAGACATCAACTCTTTGATCATGTCATCAATCATAGCCCTAATTTAATTTTTGAAGGGTTTAAAAATTAGATATTAAAGGATTAGGGATTGATTTCGGTTAAAGATGTGATTTGTCAACTTGTTAGAAAACAAAAAACTATAATGTGTTTTTGCCTTTCTCTCCTAATTTAGTTTAAAATGAAAAAGGCCATTAAAGCATTGATAATAATATGTTAGAAAACAATGTCAAATCACATATTTGGTGAAGAAAGAAAGGGCCTACAAGAAATAAAAACGAGAGAGTTCTTCCTAAAAATAAGATAGGTAAGAAATACAGCATAAGGAATAGATCATAGCTCAAACATATAAAATTAAACAAATGAACGAGCTCCTACTAAAAAAGGAATTCATAGGAAACCAAAGAAAAGATAGGACCTATGTTTCCAAACTAGGTAATGAAACATGCATTAAACCTTAAAGCATTGCACTAGGTTTTTTTTATTTCTTAAAGTCAAACTCAAACGAGTTAGAAGATTAACAAATAAGGAGTCTTTGGAAAGCTCTAGCTGTAGGGGATCGTTGAGATTCAGTGTTTTTAGAACAACTGGGTTGAAAAAGAAGATAAAATTTTTAATTCTAGTTAAAAGGAATCACTAGATTGTGATTTCAGGTTAACTGAACTATCAGCAAAAATTTTAGTTATGGATAAAAGAAATTGCCAGATTGGAATTTAATGTTAACCAAGCTAAAGGTTGAAATATTAGTTCTAGTTAAAGGGAATTGTCAGATTGGGATTTCAGGTTAACCAAGATGTAGATAAAGATTTTGGTTTTGGTTAAAGGGAATTGCTAGATTAGAATTTCAGGGTAACCAATTTGCAAATAGAGATTTTAGTTCTAGTTAAAGGGAATCACTAGATTGGGATTTCAGGTTAATCGAGCTATAACATGAAATTTTGGATCTAAGGGAACAATTGAGATACAAAATTTCAAATCAAACCTACAATCAAGAAACACCAAGAAATTTAACACTACAATTAGGAAACACCAAGTTTTCAAACCTCGTAATTAGAAGGTATCAGAGATCAAGGTTTTAGTTAAAAGGAATCAATAGAAGAGAATTCCTGTAAAGATAGATTTTTAGGTTAATCAAAATAAAAGCTTTGAGAAGAATAGTTTTGAAGGATGGTTCATTTATCTTTATAAACTTACTACGCAAAGTGCTTAACAAGTCTTTGCTCCATAAATATTATAAAGAAAGGGCATCTGTTATTACCCATTTTGGGGCCTCACGTAAACAAAAATAAAAAAGGAAAAAGAGAAGATACAAAAAACTCAAAAAAATGTTGGAAGAAGATACAAAAAATATATTAGTGGAAAGAGTACATTAGAATGCCCAAGAAATTGCCGAAAACTAGTTGAGAAGGATCAAATACACAAGACTAAAAAATTAGACAGTGTATTTTTGACTGATGAAGGTCCTATTAACAAAGAAAATTCAATCTAAGGAGAAAAATTCAAAATTAGATGTGTAAGAACTCAATTAGAATTTTTCAAGGTTTATTTGAATTTATTGAGGGGTTAATTATAAAAAACATTGTTTGTAAAGTCAATTTAGACTTTAATTTGAAAACATTAAAGTCTGGGGGCCAAATTGTGATTTTTATAAGGTAGTTTGATCAAATTAGATGCTTACTTGTATAAATATTAAAGTTTGATGGGCAATTAATGATTTAATTGAAGAAATTAAAAGTTTATTAGTCAATTGAGGGTCCAAATGTATAAATTAAAAACTAAAGACCCAAATGAAAATGTCTACAAACTTAAAGGCTGATATTTGAGTTTGGTAGGGATTAATTTGCATGTAATTAAAAAAAAATTATATCAATTAAGGGTTTATGTACCGCAATTGGAATAACAGGTATTAAATTGAAACTTTACCAAATCCCAAAGTAAAATCTCTAACTTCTAGGGTTTTAACCTAGATGACCAGTCATTCAATCTCTATTCATTTTATTTCTTGGAAGTTCATGATGATCAGGTTAACACATTCCAAGATCTCGTTTTGAAATTTTAGACCTCCAAATAACATGAGAGGTTTTGTAATAGAAGAGAAACATCCTCTCTACAACCCTATTTCCATGAAATTAAACATTTATATTTGAATGTTTTCATGGAAGTCCCCAATATCTTGTCCCTAATCAGCTATAACTCAATTTTTAAATTTAGGGTCAATTAGGTTGGCACCTTTGAATGAATAAATATAGAGTTATAGACCTCTAAATTGAGTAAAAATGGATCCAAATAAAAGGTGTGCACCTTTTCTATCAATCTCAACCGACAATGATGTTAAAATTGCTCCGACAAAACCTTGAAAGTCGGCAACTCAATCAGCCTTGACACTAGAACTATCTTGCACACATAAAGGCTCCTCAATAGGTCCTTATCAAGGGTTCACAATATTCCTTTAAAGATCAAGAGGTCAAAAATGAATTCAAGACCTCCTAAAACCCTATAAATACCCCCTCTAGCATGGTTAAAGGCTAGATAGAAAAGCTGGAAAGAAAAAGGAAAATAAGTAAAGGAAAGATAAGGAAAAAGAAGAGTAATAACTATAAGAAATATAAGGTTAAAGGTCTAAGAAAAGAAACAAAGTTTTTTTAAGCTTTATAAGCTTGTGATAGATAAAACTTTTTAAAGAAAAGCCAAGAAAGAGTAGTTGTTTTAGGTATACACTGCAGAGCTAAAAGTAGATCTTTTGTCGCTTGCTTTTGTTGTTTTTCTTATTTGTTTTGTCTTATATTTATAGTTATAGACATAAAAGGTTTTGAATGCTTAATAAGCAATATTGCATTCAAATTTTTGTTGCTTTGATTTTTATTTAGTTAAGTTATTTTAAAGTTTTCTTTATTTTTTAATGTATTCAAGTTGTTATTTAAGTTCTCCTTTCAATATATAAATGTTGTTTTAGTTTAGTTTAAGTTATGTATATTAAAGCAAGGGTGTTTATCCTTAGCTTGTTGAGCTTATTCATGTATAAAAATGGGTTCTAAGAACCAAATTTGAATCCATGTTGCATTAATATGTAGGATGTTTTAAGTTGTTAGCTTCTAGATTTGGTATCTCAAGTTTCATTTTGATTGTTTGATAATTTTTTGTTAATTTTTTATATTCAAATATGTTTGTGTATGATATTGTGATTTATGATGATAAAAAGAACATTATTTAAAATCCAAAAATATCATTTTCTAGGCTCGACAAAAGCTATTTTTATTAGGAGTTTTCTGGACTTTCTAGGTATGTCATTTATGCTCTTGGAAAGAACATTGTTTTAGCCCCTAGATTCGTACCATGTTTGGTCCATTTATTTGCACATCACCCTTTCTTATGCATGACTAACCAATAATCTAGTGTTTATTTGTACCAATAACATATTTATAATGATTTTTAATTTTAGGTTTTTGGTTTTGAACTGAAACCCATTTTAGACTAATCGTGATTATTTAATAAAAATCAAAGTGAATGAACTCTTAATTCTTGATCCTTGAATGATTTTCAACATTTCTTTCCTTTTGATCTTATGAAATATGGTTTAGATTTGAATCAACTTGTAATTCTAAAAAAAAAATGATAATTATAATACAAGCATATCAAATATGGTTGTGGGGACTCCATGTAAATGTCATTAGAATCGGCTTTAAGTACAACTTGAAATATATAGATTGAAACTTTGTTCTTGGGTTTTTAATTATGTTTAATCAAGAAAATTGAACTTAAATTTCTTAAATTTAGCATTGATTTAAAACCTATTTATTTTTACATTTTAAAAGTATTTTTTTAAATGACTTTTTTTATATTTTTTTCGCTTCAAATTAATGTTTTTGTTGTTTTCAAATTGTTTTGATATACTAATTTAAAAAATTATTTTTAACAAAATATTATTTTGATGTATTTTCAAGTAAAAAATACTTTAAAAAATAACTATTATTATACTTTCAAACACCTTCTTAACATTAAGAACCTTTTTAAGTATTGTGAGAAATTCTTGCAAAGTTAACGAAACAAACCTCCATCTTAATTTTGAACTAACTAAACTAGTTTGGATGAAAAAAAACATTTTTGTAAAATGAGCAATAAAAAAATTTTAAAAATAAAATAAAAGAGAAACAATATGCAATTTCACGGTGAATCTTAAAAGATAAGGTGAATCACTTAGCCATCAAAAGACGAGAAATTTTGATATCTTAATTTATTTTTTTAATCATGTTGATCAATACATCAAAAGAACTGGATCAAACATACAACAAGCTAAAGTTTACACCACAATGTTCAAATTTGAATTTGGCACAATTTAGAGCTCACTTGGCTTAGCATTTGCGGCAATGTTTTTATTTAATCGTGATTTCATCTTGTTTGGTTATAAAATAAAATGCAATTTTCATGCATGGGCCTCACTATTAAATGCGTTCAAAACTCAATTTTATAGAAGCTATTTTTACATGCTTTTTGTAATGCTACGTTTCTACTCTGTTTATTTTTATAAACAGGAGGTGAGAAGGAGAAGAGCAAAAACAGGGAAAAAAAAAGAAGGATCATCATCCATTAGTGGAGAGTAGCTCCCTTTCACCACCAGCCTCTGTCGTTCCCACCACTATGTTCAGCACCAGCCTCTGTCGTTCCCACCACTATGCTACTCTTCCCTTTCCCCTTCTCCATCTCCTTCACTATCTTTTGCATTCTTCACTGTTTTGCAACATGAACACTAGAGAGTGAATTACTTCACTCTTTACTATTCACATTGTATGTGAACAGTGAAAAGTAATCGGCCTCTGGGGTTTCCACCGTCCCTCCGTCCATCACCACCACATTGCTCTTTCCCTTCCCCTTCTTCTTCTCCTCCTTCATTTGGGTTGCTCTCCACTATTCTGTAAAGTGAACAGTGAAAAGTGATTGGCCTCTAGCGTTTCCACCATTCCTCAGTCCATCATTGCCACGCTGCTCTTCCCCTTCTCCTTTGTTTGGGTTGCTCTCCACTATTCTGCAAAGTGAACAGTGGTGAGTGAATTATAATTCACTCTTCACTGTTCATGGTTGAACCGATATGACCCAAACCTAAATACTATTTTTTTCTCAAATATTATGTTTTCTTAAAAAAAAACTAGTGTTTAATATTAATCAATAACACTACATAAATACATTAAAAGGAGATTGCATGATGATGTAGTATTTGCAGAATTTGATTGCAATTCTAATTTTTTTCCGATAATATTTTACATGATGTTGTTGTATGCTTAAGAAGTCATGGCAATTGTAGTCCTTGTTGAATGGATTTCATACGTGATGAAATTATAGATAGTTTAATAAAATAATAAACAATATTTTATATAAAGTATTTTTTATTTTATGATATAATAGCAGTAGTTAAATTTATAATATTGAAATTAAAAACCATCAATATTAATATATATCTTTTTCTGTTATTTTATAACTATAATTTCAAAAGATTTCTTAACCAAACACATTAAATAATTTTTTGTTCAACCTCAATCTTAACTATAATTTTAATCAAATATATATTTTAACAATCCAATCTCAACTAAAAATACTTTTTATAAAATAATTTTTTTAAATTATAACTATAAAAATTATTACAATACCAATTACACTCTTAGTTTTGCATGAATGTGGCGAACATAAGTAGGGAGGCTGCTTCTCTGAGAATCCAAAGAGATTTACGCATGTATCTTGCTAAGAAAGCATATAATGATTTGTGCTATTCTACTAGTTCGATTGAAACAGGCATGGGTGGGATGGCTACACTTCAGAAGGCATACAAGAGTGGCAATTATGATCCAGGTAAGATGTTCTTGAGAAATCATGAAAACTACAAAAATCCCAATTGAAGCCCTATTTAAGGAACTTGCAATCCATGTATGATGCTTCTCTTTTTATCATTTTTGTTTACAGTACTATCTCCGGGGACCTTTTTTGTATTGTTTGGAGTATTTTGATGGTGCTTTTTTATGTCTTTTTTTTAAAAAAAAATTGCAGACTTTGAAGGCAATACGTTGATTGGTCAAATCCTAGGAGAGATTAGCAATTGGGCTTCTTTATACCATCTGTAATATTCTTTCGTCTTCTGTTTGTTTGATAAAATTTGATTTTTTACTGGTTTTTGAGTTTTTACTATACTGTTGCTGATATGTGGTTATAGGGATCTTTCTGGTAACTTGCTCTGTGGAGACATTCCCTTTTCTCTATCTAAGTTGAAGCAACTTGATGCCTTGTGAGTAACTGTTTTTTTAGTTTCATTCACTGTGCTTCAATTGGGATTTTTGTAATTTTTATGGCTGCTCGAGATGAGTTACGAATGTTTTTCTTGTTTTTCCATTGGATTATGGCGTGGTTTGGGCAACATCTGAGGATGGAATCCGTAAGTTCTTCTCTCTTGTTCCATCAGATCTTGAGCTATTATGAAAAGACCATTGCATGGTTTTCCATCAGATCTTGGGCTACTATGAAAATTTCAGACAGAGATTTGTGTTCATGGAATGTTTGATAAAATGTAAGAGAGAGACAACTTTTCTTGGACTGCAATGATTTCTTAGAGACAACTCCTAAAGAGGCTTTGGAGTTTTTTAGACTGATGACGAGACGTGAGAATTCCGATCATTCCAATGGGCGTATTTGATTACGAGGTGATGTTGTCTTTGCAAAAAAAAAAAAAAAAAAAAAAAAAAAAAAAAAAAAAAAAAAAAATTATGAATTATGGATGGTAATTTTTATATTTGAGGCTTTATGGGTTTTAGTTATTAAAATGAATATAATGATAAATCTATAAATATTCAGATACTTTGAATTTATTTTTTTTGGCGTGTAAGGTTGGTTAGTTAACATATAATTATCTATAAAGTTAAATCATGTAGGAAAAATTTTGTTCAGCATGACTTATTATGTTGCATGACTTATTATGTTGTAAATTGAAATAGTTTTAGCAAAAGTTATATTCATTAAGATTTATGGCATTGTGGATTGGATCAGTGTAATAACAAAGTTATCTTTATCAAAAAGAGTTGCAAAGACTATGGGGGAGGGTATGGTTTTCTTTTTATTGGAACGCATTTGACATTGAAGGGATGGTTTGGAAGAAAACTGTTAGTGCAAATTTTGGTGGAGCATGGTGAGGCTGCAAGCCCTATGACTACGGACAGCTAGCGTTGGGGCTATCATACCCTGCCACAGAAAATTCAATAGCCTAGGTTGTAGACACCTAGCGCTGAGGCTTCCATGATATGGCGCTAGAGCCAGACATGCGCGTCTGAGGTTTGTAGACCCGTGCACTGGATCTACAAACCCACTTGTTGGGGTTTGCAGAACCATGTGCTAGGTGCAAACCATCACACTTGAGATCTATATACTTGCACCCCTGAGTTTGGATCCATTAGCAATGCATCCATGTCTGGACATAAAGTTAATGGATCTCACGTTGTGACCCAATTTGAGTCCAAACCCAAGGCTAATGCCTTAAAACATTATGGTTTTTCTTTAATAGTAATAATAGTATCTTTTTAAAAAATTTATTAACAACAACAATAACTTTTAATTTTATCATTCAAATCAAATTTATGGTTGTTTTTTAATATTAATAATAACTTTTTTCAAATTTACTAATTATTTTATTAATAATATTAATTATAATAAAATTAATAATATCTGTAATACAAATAATAATATTTACAATACAATAATAATATCTTTTAAATTAATACTTTTAATTATAATATAAATAATAATATTTAGAAATCTAAGACCCTATCAAGATAAAGGACCCAAGCAAATTGAATTTGAAAGCTAAAGCTAGACCCAAAAAAATTGGGTTTTGACACAAGATTCATGAAAATTAGGTTCTCCGTAAGACTTAAACTCCTTGGATCTTGACACTAAATCAAAGAGAATTGGATCTTAACACAAGACCCATTACCTTTGAGTCTTAATGTGATACCTACGAGAATTGAGTCATTTTATTAATAATATTAAATATAATAAAAATAATAATATGTATAATAGAAATAAAAATATTTTTAATAATAAAAATATCAATTATAATAAAAATGATAATATGTATAATACAAATAATAATATTTAATAATATTATTATTAATTATAATAAAAATAATAATATTTGCAACACAAATAATAATATTTTTTATGTTAATACTTTTAATTATAAAACAAATAATAATATTTAGAATACAAATAATAATATTTAAAACCTAAAACCTTAGCAAGACGAAGAACCCAAGCGAATTATATCCATAGGCTGGACCTATGAGAATTGGGTAATGATGCAAGACCTACGAGAATTGGGTTCTCCACAAGACCCAAACCCTTTGGCTCCTTATACGAGACTCATTACTCTTGGATCCTGACACAAGACCCGAGAGAATGAGGCACCCATAAATGACCTAAAGGAATTGGTTCCATATGCAAAATCATTAGCTTGACATAAGATAATGACCCAATGACCATTATCATTGGGTCTTGACCTTGTACATATGAGAATTAGGTCTTGACATGAGATCCATTTCTCTTGGTCTTGATGTAGGACCCAAGAAAATTAGGTCTGGTGTCATGACCTAAAGAGATTGGGTCTTGTATCGAACCCAATTATCATGGGTCCTACATCATGGGTCGGATGTCAGGATCAAAAGTAATGGGTCTTGTGTTAGGATCCAAAAGGTTTGAGTCCTGCGCAGGATCCAATTTTCATGGGTCTTGTGTTAGGACTTAATTCGCTTGGGTCCTCCGTTGGAACTCAAGGTAATGAGTTCTGCGTCAGAACCTACGGTTCTAAGTTATTAGGTTTCTAAATATTATTATTTATATTATAAATATTGTTATTTTTATTATAATTAAAAGTGTTAATATAAAAAATATTATTATTTGTGTTGTAAATATTATTATTTTTATTATAATTAAAAGTGTTAATATAAAAAATATTATTATTTGTGTTGTAAATATTATTATTTTTATTATAATTAAAAGTATTAATAGTAAAAATAATATTATTTGTCTTATAAATATTACTATTTTTATTATAATTAATATGATTGATAAAATAATTATTAAATTTGAAAACAATTATTATCAATATTGAAAAATAACCATATATTTGATTTGAATGATAAAATTAAAAATTATTATTATTGTTGTTATTGTTGTTGTTGTTATTATTAAATTTTAAAAAATAATATTATTACTATTAAAAAAACCATATTTTTTTAAATGTTAAAAAATATATTAGAATTTGGATAAACAAGTTAAATATTATAATTTATATTATAAATATTATTATCAGGTCTAATATTATACACTAAGGCTTTTAAATATTAATTTTTTTAATAATTTTTATAAAAATAAAAAATTAATTCATAGTAAAACACGGATCACCTACTACCTAATAGAATAAATAATAAAATGTAAAGTTTATTTAAAAGAGAGAGAGAGAGAGAGAAAGAAATACTTGGATGTATTATATCGTTATCTTATCCGATATTATTCATGCAATCTCAACGCTTCAATATTGGACCGCAAATGATTTGAATGTCGCAACAATGTAAGTGGGAACCAACCCTCAGACATCTTTGTTTGAAAGTGATTGATTTAGACCCACAAACTTTCTCTTTCCATCCGATATGATAGTATATTCCTTTGCAGAAATTCCAAGTCTTGCGTCTGCGTTGCGTTGCGTTGGATTCCTGCTTAGAAAACTGGAGTTGGTTCAAACTTGATTTCCCATCCCTGGCCGATTTAGCGGTGATGCTATTCTGTCATTTGCTGCTCCTCTTTTGCTTTTAATTAACCTGGAACTCTGCAGCTCTCTCCCTCCCCGCACAAATCGAGAAGCTCAAATGAGACCACAGGCTCTCTCTAGGTTGGTGGTTTGGTGCACCAATATATGTGGGCTGATCTACTTGTTTTGACTTATTGTTTTGCTAGAAAAGTCCATGAAGAGTTCTAATGAGTTTCAAAGCTCTGCATATTCTTCCAAGCTGTGGGAACACAAGAAAATCTCGTCTTAATATGTGGACAAGATTACCAACCCACAAAGAAACATTTGATAGCGATCACTTGATAATATAGACAATTGATGACGGGCAATTTGATTTCTCATGAAAATCTTGCTACCTTTTCCTAATTTAATTGATGATTTATAACATAAAATCCTAAAGCATAATCACTAATCCTGAGAACTCCTTGACAATGTTTGAATTCTTTTTGTGTTGATAAAAGAAAAGAGAAGCAAGTCTGACTAGCACGGACATTGATCTAAGAAATGTCATTATGCCTCCACAGAAATGTAATTAGAGTATATTTTAGCAGAACAGTGTTTGTTAGTTCTCTGTCCTTTAATCTGACCTTTCACTTCCTACAGTGAACTGTCCTTCTCAATACTAATTTTTGTTAACAAGGAGACTTATCTCAGTCATTTGGAGGTGAACGTGCTGATTGCAAGAGGTTTATATTTTCTTTTGATGTTGATGTCGACGCATCCCGCTGTGTTACGCTAGTATTGACCTTGACAATCGATATATCTTAGTATCTCATCAACTTCGTTAATATTGAATCAAAACTATCAATATTTCTTGCAGTTATTTCTGTATTTCAGTAACTAATTTGAGATTTCCTCCAGAGCATTCATGTCTGCCCAGGCGGCACACGAGCTAGTTATGTGCACTCCTTCATATTGCAGACACAAAGCACAGATTTTCATGCGTTGATATTTTCTTGTTGATCAGGCTGCTTGCTTTGCGACTTGTGTCATTTCCAATTTCATTCTGTTTTTGTCAACAAAATCTACTTCGAGGTCAAATAGGGGACTTGCTGTTGGTGGATCCATGTCTTATCCTCCCCACCATTTTTCAAGGCGTGGGGACACAGCCATCAAATGTCTCACGAATTCTTAATAGTGGGTGAGTAAGAGATTTTACCTACCCACTGAGATGGATGTTCAAACAAAATAATTCAATTAATATACATGGCACTTTCATAAACTCCGAAGAATTGTCTCTATCATTCTATCAAATATCACCTAATTTATGGACCTGTTTGGTAAACTGGCTTTTAAGATTTCTTTGGGCCTTTCCCAGGAGGAGAAAATAAAAGCATTTTTTCTTTATCATAGCATAAAAATAGTACAATGCACGCTGGGAAAAAAGAAAAGAAGAAGATGAAGAATCATTTTTAACGATACCCAGTACACTCTTTACAGTCACAATTATAAAAGTCACAAGTAGCAACAATTTTGGCGATGCCAAAACTACAGTTTTAAGCTAGTAAACTACCATTATATCAAACAAGCCTTCGATGACTATTTGTCAGTAATACCAAAAACTTGTGTATTGAAAGAGAAGTCACTAGTTTCACATACTTATAATTTCTACAAACTACTGCTGCTGTTTTAAAAGACCTAAATTAACCTACTTATAGGTTCTCATGACAGACTTTTTTTTCCCTTTTTTTTTTCTCTTTGTTTTCATAAAGAAGGCCACAAATGAAAATTTCCAACCGTCCCTGAATGTACTTCCGCTGGCTTGAGTGGTATGTCATGCTGAAAATTCTCAGGGACTATTGTACTCTCCGCAGCATTCTTCGATAAATTCTGGTTTTCATCTTTGGTTGCATCGAGACCAAGCTCCCTCTCCAAGCAACGGAGCCACTTCTTATTTTCAACTTCTCCAATATTATATGCATCTCCAAATCTTGAGCTCTGGCCATCTTCAACATTTTGCAGCTGAGTTCCACTGGACTGGAAGGAACTTAAGCTGTCCAACATGTTCCAAAAATCGTAATCCGACTCGAATGGGATTTCGGCCACGATTTCTTCTGGTTTGTTTACCTCCTCTAGTGAATTGCGAACATTATAACGTCCTCTAAAGTTAAAAAACGAATCCGTTTTTTCACCATCTAGCTCGGAAACATCAGCTTGACTAGAGTTGGTGATGCTGGAATTGTTACTAGAAAAAGAGGAACTTGATAATTCGTTTGGTTTCATAGCTGGTTTAAACTGATTATTTGACACTCCCCTTGGTGACGAGTCCTCTTCGTTCTCTAGGATGCGAGGCTTCTTCGTTGAGAACCCTTGATTTTTTTGCTCATCAAGTTCCATTTCCAAAGCTCTTTTTCCACTTGACATGATTGTACTAGATGAAGAAGAGGACGAAGAAGTTGAGGAGGATCCCTTTGACTCATCTCCTTCAGAATGTTCACCATCTTTGCATGCCAGTTTTTTCTTTAAGTGAGTATTCCACACATTCTTAATCTCATTGTCTGTTCTTCCAGGCAAATGAGATGCAATCTTTGACCACCTGCAAGATTATAATTTGTTATTACAAATACAATACTAATTAAGATATTAAACGTAAAACGCCCGTCAAGATTTATTTAGTGTTATGTGGAGAAGTAGTTTACTTGTTTCCCAAAGTTTGATGTAGCTTAATTATGGTGTCTTCTTCCTCTTCGCTGAAGTTACCACGCTTAACGTCAGGTCTCAGGTAATTAATCCATCTCAATCGACAACTTTTTCCGCACCGCAACAACCCTACAAAACGGCAAGATTTTTTTTACATTTTTTTTTTTAAATGAAGTACAAAATTATTCAATGCTATAAATTCTTGGCTTCATAACGACATCATCGATTTCTCCCTTGTTCAACCACCTTGAGGTTGAAATCTTTCCTCCCTTCTAGTCCTCTACTTTTTTCTACGTGTTTACATGAAATAGTGAAAGCAAACAAAGTCCAAGCTGCGTGTTAGATTGGCCATTTAGGCTCTACCTTTAGCTACTTATTCAACTTTTGTAACTCTTTCAATGAAGAGAGCTTTGTTTCCGATTTCCTTTAGGTTGAATTGGATTAATTAACAAGATTATCTTATTATATATTTTTTTAAACAAGATTATCTTGTATCTTCGTCAACAAAATGGGAAATCTTGGCAACCTATAGTATATTGATGTGACCATCAAATATTGCTGCCTGGCCTTGAATCTAAATTGGGAATATCCCAACTAGCAAGATATGAAATATAAAGTGAAATGAGACTACAATAGATTTTGCTAACGCAGACACCACCATTGCTACAAAAACAAATAAATCTCACTACAAACGAGTCCGGTTTTAGACATAGATATATAGAGGTAAAAGTAGCGGAAAATTATAACTGATAAATATTTGTTTCTATACATAATTTCATTATGGATTTATTCCACTCCAATCGAAATATATATCCGTGCCAAATCTTCCATGTTTTACTAGAATCTCTACACAAAAGTGCCTTGGAAAACATGGTTCGATCGTAGGCTTCTCTTAAACGTTTTCTTCAAGTTCTTCTTAGAAATTTCTCAAAACATATAGGTGCAATCTAGAGGTGATTTTCTGAATCTAGAATGATATTAAAGATATTGGTATCGAGGATGTAATGTTGGTGATCTTCTTCCATATAACCCAATCCATTGGAGTTGGCAGTTAATGGCAGATTAAATGGTAGAAGGATTCATAGTATAAAATAATAATCTCTCTCTATATATACATATATTGTAGGCTGGCAATGAAAATTATGTTATGTATATGCATACTAAATGATTTCCCTTGATCATTTGATTTGAACAAGCGTTTCAAAGTTGCCTTCCTAGGCCTTCCTAGTATTGCTTGATTACGACGTACGTTAATATAGCCATCAGTCAACAAACAATAAAACGGCAAATGCCACTCATTTCATGCCAAGTGCAAGCGGACATACATGCATCTACCTAAAAAGAATAGGAAAAAATCGAAGAGAATTGTTATAATAATAATAATAATAAAAAAAAAGAGTTAAGACAAGACAAAACTATTGCTTTAACTGTTGGATTGAAGTCAATAATCGTAAACTCAACTGGTATCCACCTCGCCCTTTTCTAAAAACTTTTTTTTAAAAAAAACTCCAAGCTCTTTATATATATATATAAAAGAAAGAAAGAAAATCACTGGATTGAATTAAGTTGATGAAAAAAAGGTAACATAATTGATTTCAGTTTTTTTTAAAAAAACCGAGGGCTAACAAGAATTTGTGGAGAAAAAGATTTGAATTCTGGATTTAGAGAAGCAATCAGTGTAAAGAAACTCTGATCCCGTTGATAAAAATAATCAGTGCAAGCTAGGAAATGTTTATCTTTCAACTCTCGAGGCAAGGAACAGCCAAATACTTGTCCTTGGAAGTCCTTCCCTCTCCCGGCCCCCAGCTAATGAATATATAATGAAAAGGGAATGTTGTTGAATGCATGAGAAATCAATTTGTTTGTTCAGCAGAAGGGAATGATAATGTAAGATAAACAATGAGAACGATATTTAAGAATGCACGATGAATATTTTCCATGATCAAGAAGAGTGGGGGGGAGAGAGAGAGAGAGAGGAGATTTCTAACCAGCTTGTTTAGGAAGAGCCCTCCAGTTTTCGTGCCCATGTTTCTGAATAAAAGCTATAAGCCTCAAGTCCTCAGCAGGACTCCATGGTCCTCTCTTCACTTGACTCTTATCACAACATGGTGCTCTCCCTTTTCCCATGATCTCTCTCTCTCTCTCTCTCTCTCCCTCAAGTTTGATAGCTATATGAAGAAGAATCGATGAATTGGAGACTCTTTGCCATCACCTCTTCTCTCTTTATATAGCGGAATAATATTATACCTTGGTGACATGAACATGTAGAGATGACCTAGAGCCCACAGGGTCATGATGCCATGAAATAGGATGTTATTCGGGGCAATAAATAAAAGGAGATCCAAAAAGATCACTAAATATCTATTATTCAAACATTTAGTTACTGCGCGGTGTCCTGTATCAACGCAGACGATCCCAGTCTAGTAACCTCACTCCTCTGTACTTTTCATCATTTTTGGAATAGAATTTACTCCCAGTGAGAACATAATTCAATATGGGAGGCCCCCTGGTTGACCAAATGGGTAAATAATCCTCGCCATCCATATGGCTGTATCGTCAACTATATCATTAATTATGTACACAAGATATTTATGTTTTTTTTTTTCAACTACTTCAAATTCAATTTAACAAAATAAAGTATTATCCACAGATAAGAATTTTCTCAACTATATATCATGTACACTACCCATATCTGTGGATTGCTTCTCCTGATAGTGCTTTTCTTTCCATGACGGGCCATATGATTTTTGTTTTTTTAACATAATATATAGTGTCTTCAATGGAATCATCTTCGGTAAGTTTTGTCACAGGATTTTTTGCCTATTCAAGGTGATTTAATTATAGAATATACCTAGCAGGTAATCCTATATCTGTCGCCCATTTTTTTCTTTTTCAATTTTGTTATTCCATTGACTTGCTCTATAATTAATGAGGTCCTTGAATGAGATAAATGTTTTTGTTAATTTTAACTGTCATGGTATACTTAAAAGAAATATAGGTATCTGATAAAAAAACAAGAGAGTTACAAATATCCAAAGCCTGTTAGTTGTTGTATTGGTTAGCAACTTATAAATGGGATATATCAATGCATATATTAAAAAAATAAAATAAAATAAAATAAAATTGAATATATATTTAAAATAACCAGCCATTTGAGGGATAGCTTAGCATTTTTTTATATTAAAAAAAAACATATACACGTGAGAGAGAGAGAGAGAGAGAGAGAGAGTTTTGATGGGAATCTTTTCTAACCAATACTTCATTTTAAGTTTTCTTTCTATATATTAGAACTTTTGTCTCACACTAGCTAGGGAAATTGTCTGCACGCGACGAGATCAGATTAATGGATAATAAAGTTTGTTATAAATTAAAATCTTTAAATATTTAAAACATTATAATTTAGGGACATTATTATTTGTGAAAATATTATCACAACCCTTTATATATATCTAATTAGAAAATTATAGTAATATTGAATAAAAAAAACTATTCTCTTAAATATATATATATATATATATATATATATATAGAATAGAAAAATAAATAAATAAAGATAATAGTTATTTTTTTATAAAACCTCCTACATCAGCCTTACCGGGTGTGAAGAAACTCATTCTCGAGTTCAGACCTCATTTAGAAACTTTTCTCTACTATAAATATCATTTTATATGTAGATTATTCTATTACATATATATATCATCTTTGTGTTGATCATCTTTTCTTAGTTTCTTAACATAATACTTTCATGTGAACAATTGTGTCTCTTAGTATTAAGATTGTTAATAAACCATCTAAGTGATGACCAAGTGATAAGAACTTGAGACTAAGGGTTTGCTCCCTCTGTGGTTTTAAGTTCGAGTCCTTGTTGCTCATATGATGATCACTGGAAGCTTACATGGTATTATTAAGACTGTTAATAAACCATCTAGGTGATGACCAAGTGATAAGAACTTGAGATCAAGGGGTTTGCTCCCTCTGTAGTTTTAAGTTCGAGTCATTGTTGCTTATATGATGATCACTGGAAGCTTACATGGTCGTTAATTTCAGGGCCCGTGAAATTAGTTGTGGTGCGTACAAGCTGACCCGGACACCCACGTTAATCTAAAAAAAAAAAAATTGTTAATAACAATAATTGATATATATAAAAATAACACACTAATTCTTAGATATATTTTTTCTCTCTCAAGAAAGAACCTCCTCAGCTCCCTTCACATAAACTCATCCTATTCTACAACTATTTTTACACATGTTTATTTATACACACACAACATCTAACTGTTGTATCATAAATTAATGATCGAGCTTTAATACATATCATTTAAGATCTTCAATCATAACCACCATAATCATTGCAAACTAATACCAATTGAGTAGACATGAATAAAGAGTAATGATATTTATTACAAGTCAAAACTCTTAAAGATTAAGAATATTATAATTGCACGTGACTCTCAAATACTTAATTTTATTTATTTATTTGTCAAAAAGCTATTACAATATTTTAAAACTAGAAAACTCTAGCAATAATAAATAGGAAAAACAAAATAAAAAATTGTTATTCCTTTTAAATAGAAAAAAGAATAACAATACAAAATTAAAAATTAAAAAAAATAAAATTATTTAAAAAAATATTGTATTCACGCATGTGCGCGTGGAGTTTTAATGCGTACGAGCTAAACATAGATGAGATTTAGGTAATGATCCCAAGTTAGAGGGTACATGCTCTAAGAATAAAAATATTGTTTTGTGCCCAAGTTCCTCTTCATTTTCTAACTTGATTTCAGAATTATATTGCATCGATCAAGCCACACCCTTTACCACAATACTTTTCTTTTTCTTTCATTCTTTTAAACAGTCATGAGACTTTACTAAATTAAATTGTTTTAATTCATCTTTTCAATTTAATAAAATACATGTGATTCATACAATACCGAACTATGTAATTAAAACTTTTTGTTTATAATAAAGTAAATAATTCCTAATTAATGAATTATAATTCTACTGGTCACAATTGCGCTCCTTCTCTTCTCAAGATATCTCAAATTCAAACTCTCTTTTTTTTTTTGTAATGAAAGAATTAATAATTGGATTTTTTTCGTTAAAAATATGAAACAAATCCATATATTAATTTAATGTTTCAATTGAATTGTCGATTCCAACTGTAAATGCTTCTGATTTATTATTTGAGTATCATATGAAATAACTTGATAAAAACTTCCGAATAAGTTAGAAAAGTAATTATCATCCACTTATAGGAAATTCTATTGGTTAGAAGAGAAGAAATAAAAAAAAGACTTTGCATGGTTCACATTAGTACTCACATGACATCCAGGCACCAGCCATCAAATCTTGTAAGAAAAATATAATTCATTTGAAGATTTTTTCTCTATAACACAAGAAGTAAACGCCTTTCTATTATTCATTGTATTTATACCTCTAGAGACCAAATCTAAATGGAGATTAACCTTTCACGTTTCTCTAGCAATTAATATAATATGACAGCTCCTTTCATTTATTACATCATCATATACAACATCCTTGATTGAAAATATTGGCCCGTTACAAAGCTAATTCACCAATTTTTCTATATATATTTATATAAACCCTTGACTATTAAGAACATCCTAGATTTTTATAATAAAATAGCCACATTAAAAAAGCGTTTGGTACATATTCCACTATAAAATAATACTATAAAGGAGACAAGACGAAATAATATATATATATATATAATTAAGGTTTTATTAGTGAAACGTTTTTTAGAAAAACAACAAGGATTCATATATAGGATGCTATTACACAAAATATTAAGAGTTCGGTTTCATAATCCAGTTAATTATTCCATTAATTATAAAACGGCAAGTGGAATGTTGTGAAGATTAGTCCTCTGGGCTAGCTCTGAGATCGAGATCAAGAGCAAGTGGTCTTAGGATTTAGGTCACCGGCTGATCAGTACTTTTGTGCCTTTTGAATATGACAAGAATATCGACACTTGCACTAATAAATTATGTGCCAAACCCCTGGGCCATGCGAACCTGCTTAAAGTCTAGCAAAACAAGTCTAACCATTTGAAATTTACAATAAACAGTATTAATTAAGCTAAGTCTTTTGTTAGGGAAACTAACATTAACGAGTCCTTTTACCATTTGGTACCTAATCTTGACATCTTTCTCCTTGCAAGTGGCCTCACTAACCATTGAAGACTTTTCATGACTACCAACCTATACAAGTCCAAGATCTCGTAAGACAGAAAAATCGTGAATTATTATTATTATTACATAACATATGCATGACGTGCTGCTTATATACATGTGTTTGGAGCCATGTGGCATGCCCCTTGAGCTGATACTTGATCTCTATGTTCTTGCCAGAAACTAGTGACGTTTTATTAATAGCAAACGTTGGTCAATATGTCCCACGTCTAAACACGAGACATTTTATTTTCTAATACATGAAAGAAACATTTTTGTCCTCATTTTATTGCAATTAATTGTTTGCTAACCCATGCCATTAGCTAGACTTAATTTCAAATGAAATGACATCAGATCAGTCATTCCATGACATGTCTTCTCGGTATTGGTAAATTGGAAGACCATGTTCAATCTCAACGAAATCTTGAACGAAGGTTTCATATTAAGCATTATGTTATCAAGCTGGTTTTGTATTTTCCATTTGTTAATTTATTATTATTGTTGTCCATGATGTTGGAAAAAATAACATCATGCTGCATGGGTAAAGTCTAGATGACTTTTATCATAAACTAGCTATTTAATCCACATTTCGTCCTGAATTATAATTTTTTTCAAAATAAATAAGATATACAATCTACTTTAATGTATTTTTTTACATTAAAAAAATTCAAAATGTAAATTAAAAAACATATACAAGCATCTAATTAAACAAATTAATAACCATTTATGTAAATAAACAGAAAAAAATCATTAACAATAGCCAAAAGAGAAATTAAAAAAATTAAGGTTTTAAAAAATTAATTAGAGAGCAAATAAAAATTTTCAATTGGGGGGTTAAATTAAATTAAAAAATCAAAAGAATAAGGGTTAAACTGGTAAAAAAAATTGATTGAAGTATGAAAATAAAAGGAAAAGAAACATTAACAAAAGGGCCAAGAAAAAAAATTAAAATTTTAAAAAATATGAACTGAAATGAAAAAAATAAAACATTTGAGAAATTGTAATTGAAGGACTAAATTGAACTAAAAAAACCTCTATAAAAGGAATAAGAAGAAAAAATAAATTAAAAGATTGATGATTGAAATTAAAAACAAAACAAATAATAAATTATAATTGAAGGACTAAATTGAAAAAAAATCTTTAAAAGGAAGAAAAAAGAAAGAAGAAATTAAAAAATAAGGAATGAAGCTATAAAAGGAATAAGAACGAAATCATAAATTAAAAGAGTGAGGATTAAAACTAAAAATAAAACATATTAGTAAGTGTAATTAAAGGACTAAACTGCAAAACAAAAAAAACTTCTAAAATAGAAATCAGAAATGGAAAGAATGAGAATTGAAATTAACAAACTAAAAATAAAAAGGATAATGGTGTATTTTAGTTGTTAAGAGAGAAAAAAAAAAAGGGAGAAAAAAAAAATTATTGGTAACCATCTAATCACCATCCTTTGCCACACACCACTCTATGTGGAAAAGAATATGGTTGCACGTCTAGGGAGATGGTGGAAGGCTAGATTTGTCCATTGAGTGGTGTTGTTGAATGGTATAGATGTCACCCATGTGCTGGTGCGTGATCAACACGTGTTCCTAGTTTTTTTATTTTAATATTCAAAAGTCAATGTGAAAATATCAAAACATCTCCTATGACTTTGTTAATTACACAAAATACCCATATGAAATTATAAAAATACCACCAAATGCAAAAAAAAATTTATTTTTTTGTATCATCCAAAGTTAAATTCACATTTACATTAGACATAGACAATAAAAAATTAAAAAAGCCCTTGTCCACCAAACCATTAAATTTTTTATATGCGGGGCAAATAAGTATGTTTACAGTAAAAAGTTTGTGAAAAATCAAGAAAGCAATATGGAAACCACTGATAGAGTCACTAATATGTTTAAATGGGTTAAGATACAAGGGTTACCAATGACGATATGGAACATGAGCTGAATCTTCTCTATCTTAAAGGCTCATAAGAATATTATTAGCTATGATATGACTAGTATAACTAAAGGTTTTTTAGAGGGTGTTTGTGTCCTTATAGCCACAGAACAAAATGATGTTTTAAATAAAAATATTTAACTCAAACTTGATGATGAAACAATAGAGATTAAAGTATCAAAGATTCAACTCTTGTGTTGCCCAAACCTTGCTTTAACCAGACATTTCATGGAGGTGACTCCTGAGTTTGACTCAGATTCGAAATCAAATGCAAATAAAGATGACAACATCAAACAATTTAGCCCTACCTCAACAAAAATTCTTGCATCTATAAAACACCACGTTGATGATATTGGCATTATCATAAAACCTTAGTTTGACAGATTAGAGGTGACAAGTGGTCTTAATCATAAGGCTGATACAACTATTGCATTATACCATGAGTACTTGTTTCCTAAAATTTGGAAGTTTCAAAATATTGATAACAGTCACCCTTTGGGAATGATTAAGCATATCTCTACAGAACATATGATAGGTTATATAGAGAACATGGGTATGTTAGGCTATAATAACAATGTGCAAGATGATTTGACTATAGATAAAAATAAAAATATGGGCTTGATGAGCTGTGATATCAACAGGTAAAATGTATGGGCCATAGACAAGGATACACACTCTACTTCTTCTATGTAATTGAGAAATGGGAAGAGATTACTCTCAAAAGGACATGGAATTATAGAATCATAGCATAATTCAAACTTGAGGACCTTTAATTGATAAATGTACACGCGCGATAAATCAACGGCTCTAAGCAAGCTCAACTTTATTGATGAGGCTAAGGATACTATGTCAATGAGATCTAAATTGGAACCATATGCCATGATAGTGATGTTGCAATAACAACTGAATTCTATAGTGAAATCAAAGGAGAAAGGGAAAACTGGAAGAAGTATACATAATAAGCTGGAGATTATTTGATTATTTATTAATCTTTTCCTATAATAATATCATGGAATATCTACGGTCTAGGTTCCTTATTTAAGAGGAAATTTATTAAAGGGGCTATTAGAGATTCTTTTTGTATGCTTTTAATGTGACATGAGAGCATTTTTTTAGCAAAATCTATTGAATTCTCCAAGTCTTGGATTTATCTTACAGGTCGATAAATTAAGAATGATGTTGTTTTTGCTATTAGGGGTATTTATGTTCCTTGTTTTACTTCTAGAAGAAGAATTGTCAAGAATGAACTTGTTGAGCTTTACTTTACTTTTACGGAATACCCTTGGTTTCTTTATAGTGACTTTAATGAAACCCTAAAAGCTTTAGATAGGAATAATGATTTCTATGACAGAAAAAGTGCTTCTAATTTTCAAGACTTTACTCAGTCTTGTGCTTTGATAAAGTACCCTCTCAACCATTAGTTCATATGGTTTAGAAGGAACTGAATGGGTAAACTGGATATATTTTTTACTCACCCTTAATGTATTGATTTCTTTCCTGGTTTAAGAATGGTTAGACTCAGTAAAGAGATGTCAAATCATTGCCCCCTTCTTCTTAGAGAAGATTTATTGAATTGAGGATGTAAACCTTTTAAAAGTTTTGATTGTTGGCTAAAACACTTGAATTTTCACATTGTGATTAATGATTTTTGAAAAGATATTGAGAGAGATTTTCCTGTTATTTATCAGATTCTAAAAAAGATAAATGCATGTTACGGTCCCAAGATTGCAATTGAGTTACAGGGTGATTGATTGTAAAATCCACCTATAAAGAATGGTGTTTACCCGACCTTCTTCTCTTATGATGTATTTTGAAAATATATGAAGGGCTCGTTTAAGAGAGAACCCGATGATTTCAATGCAAATAAAATTTAAATTTCTTCTCTGCATTACTTTATATCTTCGCTTACAATTTAAACAAATGGTTTAATAACCAACTCCTAAAAGTTGGCACCACTACTGCACCATCTAAACCATTAACATAAGTAAAAAATAACAATTGAATAAAATAAAATCTGCATGAAATCTGCTGATTAGTACTTAAAAGTGTATTTTTATCAAGGTTTTATATCATCATTTTGCACTTGAAGTATCAATAACTCCTTAACTAAAGCATGTTTTATAATAAGATATCTAATAATATAAGATACCTTTAATTTATGGTAAATATTCATTTTAAATGCAGGCCTATCACATAAATGAAAGGATTGATTGATGAATTTAAGAACTGAAATTGAAAGGATAAAGAGATGGCCAAACTTAGAAAAGAGATGTCGGTGCAATCCAAACCGGAACACTGTTCGGTAAATGGGTCATATCTGGAGCTATATATCTCAGATTTAGGTCCAATTTATATGGATGGAAAGGTAAGACATAGGCCTACAACTTTCATATGGAGCCCAAGATCTAAAAAGGCCATTATCAAGTCCAAATAGTAGCAACAACAAAGAAGCCCGAATCTGTCTTCCAGCCCGAGCACTGTTCGGTATTTTGGCCATATCTGGAGTTCTAGAAGTCCAAATGAGCTGAATGTTTTACACAAGAAAGCTGAGACAATTGCCTACAACTTTCATGTTTGCAACTGGCTCCAGTTTTGACGTTATCAATGACGTTTTGGGCAGACAAAAGAAGATAAGGATTGTCACCAAGTCAAAAGTTGGTCACCCACTTATCAATTAGTCATCAAATCAATAGTTCCCATTTTTGGCCTATAAAAGGAGGCATTTGCCATGCATTTAGGCATCTTGGTGTTCAGATCAAGATCATGCTCTTCCTTTCTCTCTTTGTATTTTTTATGCTTTGTTTTCATTAATATTAAGTTTATGCCTTTCATTTCCTTTCCTTTACTTAGTTAACTTTTATGTTCTTATTTTGTTTATCTATTTTGCTTTCTTTCATTATGTCTAGCTAAGTTAATTATGTCAAGGTGAAAAGGTTACACTAATGGTGTAAGAATAAGTATAATGTAAACTTAATATGGACTTTAATGTTTGATACTAACATGTTTTATATTTGTTATCTTGTTCACTCTTTAATACTTTGCTTGTTAAATGACTAATCTTGATTTATGTTGTATAACACTTGGTACAACAAATGCTTGGCACTTTCATAGCCCATAATGTATGGTATAACCGACACCTGAGCTATGAAAGGAACTTGATTTATTGTTAACATAAGTTATAATCATGAATGCTTGACGAGATTTACAAGTATTAGCATTAATTGAATAAGATGACTAATGTAATCATGTTAACAATATATAATCTGATTGGAACCTCCTTTGTGTGTGGTTTCCAATTCAATAATAAGAGTTTATACTATACTTGTTTGATATACCATTAGTGGAACCTCTAACCTTGACATTTGTTATTATCATTGTTTAATCGTTACATTAATATTCCATCTCAAAGTTCTCATCTTCTTCTTCTTCTTCTCCTTCTTTTTCTTTATTATTATTATTATTATTATTATTATTATTATTATTATTAGTACTACTACTACTACTACTACTACTACTACTACTACTACTACTACTACTACTACTACTACTACTACTACTACTACTACTACTACTACTACTACTACTACTACTACTACTACTACTACTACTACTACTACTACTACTACTACTACTACTA
>NW_011500936.1:12081-16628 GCF_000495115.2 Populus euphratica | reverse complement strand
CCACACCAGCCATGCCTCTAATACATTTTCCTTTAGCCAGCTAGTTGAAGCATAATGCAATATTGACCATCCTAGCTTCAACTTCTAGTGCTTTTAGCAGCCACGCCTCTAATACATTTTCCTTTAGCCAGCTTTTTATCCACGTTAGCCAACTTCTTATCCATGTGGACGTTATTCATAACATTACCGCCTCCATTAAGATGACACTTGTCTGCAAGTTCAGAAAAAGGAAAATGGCTATGAAAAGAGGACACATCCTCCCTAGAAGAATTTACAGGTGACAAACCATCCCAATGGACCAAAACATGGTGTTGATTGTGAATAAAATGAGAATCTAGAATAGCTTTGGGTAGAGGTTGAGGATTGCCTTGTGTGAGAACAGGTAAAGAAGGTTCAATGGAAATGGATGTGGTATAAAAAGGTTTAAAGCAGGAAACATGAAAAACAGGGTGCAATTTGGTAGAAGAAGGAAGTTCTAATTTGTAAGCCACAATGCCTATTTTGGCTACAATGGGAAAAAGGGCTATAGAAACGGGGGGAGAGTTTAGTGTATTTGGAGGAAGAAAGGCTAAGTTGGTAGTGAGGTTGCAATTTAAGTAAAACTTGATCACCTATTTGGCAGTAAACAGGATGATGTTTAACATCATACCGAGCCTTCATTGAATTTTGAGCTTGAAGTAAATGGTTGTAAAGGTCTTGAAGAACCAAATTGCAATTGAATAATTCTTAATCCACTGCTTCAAGTTTAGCTAAGCCATGACAATAAGACAACATAGTTGGAGGAGATCAACCATAAACCACCTAAAAAAGAGTGGCTTTAAAAGAAGAGTGGTAGCTAGTTTTGTAACAGTACTCTACCCAAGGCAGCCATTGAAACTAGTAGCGAGGACGATCACTGGTAAAGCAACGCAGATACATCTTGATAGTGCGATTGACAACCTCGGTCTGAACATCACTCTAGGGCTGAACTAAAAGCCAATTTGGTTCCACTCAAGCAAAACAATTCAGTCTAAAACAAATTAGTGAATGTGACATCATGATCACTCATAATAGTCTTTGGCAAACCATGAAGTTTGAAAATATTATCAAAGAACAAATAAGCAACACTCACTGTAGTATATGGATGAATAAAGGGAAGGAGATGTGTATATTTTGAAAAACAGTCTACCACAACCAATAAAACCAACTTTCCTTAGAAGGGAGGTAGGCCTTCAATGAAATCCATAGAGATGTCTGACCAAAATGGAACAAGAAAAGGTTGGAGAAGTCCACAGGATGCAAATGTTCGGTTTTGTGTTTCTGGTAGACAATACATTGATGCATTAAAGTATGAATGGAAGTCTTTATCCCTTGCTAATGGAAATCCTATGCAACACGATGGAGTGTTTTCTGATAGCCCTCATGACCACTATCGTGGAGAGCTGAAATAATGGATGAAACCAGAGGAGAAGTGTGCAACAAATAAACTCGTTGCTTAAAGAAAATCAAACCATCCTTGTATTCCCACAGTCCCACAGCTTTTTCTTATTGAATATTACGCAACAACAACTACAACTATTATGAATTTTGAATCTCCATGCAAATTAAATTAAAAAGAGGTAGGAGTGTCATGGAAATGGAAGTAAGATATGGTTAGTCCTCCAAGCAACGAGATAAAGCATCATCCACTATATTATGTTTACTTGCATGACATTCTACTGCAAAATCAAAACCCATGAGTTTACTTAACTAGTGTTGTTGGGGTGAAGTGATGATGTATTGGTCTAGTAAAAATTTAAGACTGTAATGATCTATCCAGATGAGAAAGTGACGCCCCTATAAATAAGCTCTCTAATGTCGAATGACTTTATCTAAACCAATGAGCTTTTTTTCATAAGTAGAAAGACTTTTATAATGAATTACCAAAGGTATGCTAAAGTATGTAATTGGCTGCATATTTTATTAAAACACGGCTCCCATTGTTGTATCAGATGCATCACATTCTAAAATGAATAGGTTGGTGAAGTCTGGTAATGCTAATACAGGAGTGCAGGTCATAACAATTTTTAAATGCTCAGATGTTTGAGTTGCATCCTCTGTCTAGTTGAATGAATCTCTATGTAACATGGTCGTAAGGGGATCGATAATTGTGCCATAATTCTAAACAAATTTCCAGTAATAGCCTGGGAGGCCCAAAAAGCCTCTTAAGCCTTTCATAGTGGTCGGCTTTAGCCAATCAATCATGGCTGCAAGTTTGCTTTTGTCTATAACAACCCCTTCTCCTGAGATAATATGGCTAAGATAGGAGACTTATTATCAAGCAATGCAGCACTTGGATCGTTTGAGAAATAATTTGTAAGTAGTAAGGATATCAAAGACAAGCCGTAAGTGTGCTAAATGATATGTTCAAAAGTGACTATAGAGAAGAATATCATCAAAAAACACAAGAATGAACTTATGTAGGTATAGCTGGAATACCTCATTCATCAAAGCTTGAAATGTGCTAAGTGTATTGGTTAAAGTCGAAAGGCATCACCAAGAACTCAAAGTGGTCGTGATGAGTGCGAAATGTTGTTTTTTCTATGTTTGTCGAATACATTCTAATTTGATGATACTTTAAGCATAAATCCAGTTTTATGAAATATTTTTCATCGTGTAATTCCTCCAATAACTCATCAATTACCGGTATAGAAAAATTTATCCTTCATGGTCTTAGAATTCAGGGCTCTATAATCTCCGCAGAATCGTCATGTGGACTAGAAGGACTGGTGAGGAATAAGGAGATTGACTAAGCTTGATGATACCCCCCTTTAACATTTCTTTACACTGCCTTTCATTTTCATCTTTCTATGCATGAGGATATCTGTAGGGACGCACCATGGTAGGATGTGTTCCTAGCTCCAAATTGATGCGATGATAATAGGATCTTGTGGTGGAAGGCCTTATGGTTCTTGAAATATAGCATCAAATTCAGTCACAAGATTATCAAGGTTCGTATTGAAAGGTGACTCCATTTCTGCAGCTTAAAGTTGTATAGTTGGAGTAGAATGTAATATTAGCCATCCTAGCTTTAATTTCCAATGTTTATAATAGCCATAACTCCTACTTTTCAACAGCCACACTAGCCACGCCCCTGATACATTTTCCTTTCGCCAACTTCTTATCCATGTTAGCTAACTTCTTATCCACGTGGACGTTGCTCATAACAATGCATTAAAGGGAAAATTAAAATGTTGGAATAAGCTATCTTTTGGTAATCAAGAAAAAGTTGTGAAAGACCTACATACTTTAATTGATCACCTTAAACATAAGGCTGAATATGTAAGTCTTAGCATTGAGGAGCAAGGTAATCTCAATACCTTGATTTTTAAGAGGTGAAAGGCTAAGAAAAACTTGGAGTCTATCTAGAGTAGAAAACTTGATTGAAATAGGTAAAACTTAGAGACCGCAACACAAGTGTTTTTTCATATGTCAACTAGGCTTCGCAATAATAAGAATCATATCCAGAAGGTTATGCAAAATTAGATTTTTCTTAAAACTCTTAATGTGATTAAGGATAGGGCATTTAGCTTGATGATGTCATCTTTAATAGTGATAGGACAAAGACCCCAAGTCTATATGGGTTTAATTTCAACTTTATAAGAAGATATGGGGCTTGTTAAAAGCTGACTTATTTATGTTGGTCTTAAAATTCTTTTATACAGGCACACTACCTAAATGATTAAATACTAGCTACATTATGCTAGCTTTGAAGATTTCAAACTGTAGAAGTTTCATTTGTTATAGACCCATTAGTTTTATTAATATGATGTATAAGATGATATCAAAGATAATTGAGAATAGAATGAGGGATGTTATAAAAGTGTCATTAGGTTTAACCAATCAGCTTTTTTTAAAGGCAAGAACATTATATATACTATTATGTAAGCTAATGACATAGTGGATTTAATGAAGTCCAAAGGAGTGAAGAGTTTTATCTTAAAGTTTGACTTTCACAAAGATTTTGACTCTATGTCATAGGATTTCCTGGATAGTATTTTAGGGTATATGAACTTTGGTTCATCTTGGCATGAATGGATAAGGGCTTGTATCTCTATAATTTGGATTCCATTCTTAGTTAATGGTTCTCTATGTCCTAAATTTGGTGCTTTTTATGGTATATGATTTCGAGATCCCATATCCTCTTCTCTTCAACATAGTTGTTGAAGGCCTATTGATTAGTATTTAAAAGTGCATTTTTATCAAGGTTTTATATCATCATTTTGCACTTGAAATATTAATAACTCCTTAACTAAAACATGTTTTATAATAACATATCTAATAATATAAGATACCTTTAACTTATGGTAAATGTTCATTTTAAATGCAGGCCTATCACATAAATGAAAGGATTGATTGATGAATTTAAAAATTGAAATTGAAAGGACAAAGAAATAGCTAAACTTAGAAAAGAGAAGTTGGTGTAGTCCAAACCGGAACACTGTTTAGTAAGTGGGTCATATCTTGAGTTGTAGATCTTGAATTTAGGTTTACTTTATATGGATGGAAAGGTAAGACATAGACCTACA
>NW_011500936.1:0-11450 GCF_000495115.2 Populus euphratica | reverse complement strand
TACTACTACTACTACTACTATTAGTATTATTGTTGTTGTTGTTATTACTATTATTGTTGTTTATAATTATTGTTTATAATTTATACAATTAACTTCCCTGTGGTTGAACCCCGGTTTTGCCAGGTTATTTATTACTTCAACACTCCTACACTTGGGAGAAGACATCAATCTTTTGGTCGTGTCACCTATCAATCCTGCTCAATAGAAGCTTATCAACTAAGTTTGTTTTTGGTATTGAATTGCATGATTGTACAAGTATTTCAGACTTATAATTTGCAGATGATACCCTATTGTTCATCCTAAAAAACTTGCAATGCTTAATGAATGTGAAGAGCATTTTAATTGGTTTAGTAAGTGCTCGAGTTTGCGAGTCAACTTCCATAATAGTTACCTAGCAATAATTAATATTGATATGGACTATGCTGCTACTATTTCAAACTTCCTAATATGCAAAGATGAATCCTTACCTATAAAATAATTAGGTGTTCCTTTGGGCTTTAATCGTAAATGGATCTCTATATGGAAACCTATATTGTCAATAATTAGAAGTCGCTTAAATCCTGGAAGGGTAAGTTGATATCTGTTACGGGAAGAGTGTGCTTGATTAAAAGTGTTTTATACTCCTTACCTCTAATCTACTTTTCAATTTTTTATTTGTCTAAAATGGTTGCAAAGTAAATAACTTTGCTATATGCCAAATTCCTCTAGCCTTGAGTGATAGATAGAAGGCGTATGCATCATCTTACATGGCACTTAGTTATCAAAAAGAAGTATAGAGGAGGGTTGGAAGTGAGTTCAATCATTGCAAAAAATACAAGTTTGTTGTTTAAATGGATTTGAAGATTGGGACCAAGAAATGAAGTTGATTGGAAAAACTTTATTGTGGATAAGTATAAACCCCAATTCACTAATGGTATCCCCACATTAAAAAAAATTATCCTTAATTTGGTCAGGTACTGCCTTGACCACTAACTCCTCAAACCTGATTGTTGTTGCACTGAGGTGTTCATGTCATATAAGGCTTGACAATGACTTCAATATCATATTTTAAAAGGAAATTTGGATTAAGAGGATGACACCTTCTTCTATCTTTCCTAAGTTGTATAGAATTGGAAACTTTAAGCATGGATTTTTTATTAATATAGGTTGCTGAGATGCAGACATATAGAGATGGAAATTTATTTAGAGTAGGCCTTTAAAGTAGGAAGAATCTGAGCACTAAAATGAGTTATTATGCATGTTTCACAATATTACTATCAGCAAAAGCAAGCATGATCAACTTGTTTGGGCTCCAGATATTAAAGGGTTATTTTTAGTTAAAGGTTGCTCCCTCTTCTTGGATAAAATTCTTTTTCCTAATGGTCATCAATACAAAATCGATATTTGGCACAACTCCTATATTCTAAAACATGTGTTATTAGAATGGTTGGCCTTGAATGATGGGTTACCTATAAAGGCTCTCCTTGTTAGAAGGAAATTTATTCTTCAACATAAAGATCTTTGCCATATTTTTTTTATCTAAGTTTGTCACTTATTTGTTTTTGCATTGCCAAGATTCTTGGTTGTTGCGGAGTAGCTTTGTGAATTGACTGGATTTGGCTTGTTGTATACCCAGCTCTTTAGATGATCTTGTGTTCCATTGGTGTGGTCTTGCAAGAGGTAATGAATAGGTGATTAGTACTTAAAAGTGCATTTTTATCATGGTTTTATATCATCATTTTGCACTTGAGGTATCAATAACTCCTTAACTAAAGCATGTTTTATAATAATATATCTAATAATATAAGATACCTTTAATTTGTGGTAAATGTTCATTTTAAATGCAGGCCTATCACATAAATGAAAGGATTGATTGATGAATTTAAGAGCTGAAATTGAAAGGATAAAGAGATGACCAGAATTAGAAAAGAGATATCGGTGCAATCCAAACCGGAACACTATTTGGGTAATTGGGTCATATCTGGAGCTATAGATCTCATATTTAGGTCTACTTTATATGGATGGAAAGGTAAGACATAGGCCTACAACTTTCATATGGAGCCCAAGATCTAAAAAGGCCATTTTCAAATCCAAATTGTAGCAACAACAAAGAAGTCCGAATCTGTCCTCCAGCCCGAGCACTGTTCAGTATTGTGGCCATATCTGGAGTTCCAGAAGTCAAAATGTGCTGAATTGTTTACACAAGAAAGCTGAGACAATTTCCTACAACTTTCATGTTTTTAAGTGGCTCTAATTTTGACGTTATCAATGACGTTTTGGGCAGACAAGAGAAGTTAAGAATTGTCACCAAGTCTAGAGTTGGCCTCCCACTCATCAATTAGTCATCAAATCAATAGTTCTCAATTTTGGCCTATAAAAGGAGGCATTTGCCATGCATTTAGGCATCTTGGTTTCCAGATCAAGATCATGCCTCTTCCTTTCTCTCTTTGTATTTTTTGTATTGCTTATGCTTTGCTTTCATTAATATCAAGTTTATGTCTTTCAATTCCTTTACTTTGCTTTGTTAACTCCTATCTTATTTATGTTCTTATTTTGTTTATTTATTTTTCTTTCTTTCATTATGTCTAGCTAAGTTTATTATGTCAAGGTGAAAAGGTTACACTAATGGTGTAAGAATAAGTATAGTGTAAACTTAATATGGACTTTAATGTTTGATACTAACATGTTTTATATTTGTTATCTTGTTTACTCTTTAATACTTTGCTTGTTAAATGATTAATCTTGATTTATGTTGTATAACACTTGGTACAACAAATGCTTGGCACTTTCATAGCCCATAATGTATGGTATAACCGACACCTGAGCTACGAAAGGAACTTGATTTGTTGTTAGCATAAGTTATAATCATGAATGCTTGACGAGATTTACAAGTACTAGCATTAATTGAATAAGATGACTAATGTAATCATGTTAACAATCTATAATCTAATTGGAACCTCCGTTGTGTGTGGTTTCCAATTGAATAATAAGAGTTTATACTATACTTGTTTGACATACCATTAGTGGAACCTCTAACCTTGACATTTGTCATTATTATTGTTTAATCCTTACATTAATTTTCCATCTCCAAGTTCTCATCATCTTCTTCTTCTTCTCTTTCTTTATTATTATTATTACTACTACTAATATTATTATTATTATTATTATTATTATTATTATTATTATTATTATAGTTATTATTGTTATTGTCATTGTTGTTATTATTATTATTACTATTATTATTGTTGTTGTTGTACTATTGTCGTTTATAATTTGTACAATTAACCTCCCTATGGTTCGACCCCGGTCTTGCCGGGTTATTTATTACTTCGACACTCCTGCACTTGGGAGAAGACATCAATCTTTTAGTCGTGTCAAGTTTTTGGCGCTGTTGCCGGGGAGGTAAGTTTTGTATAAATTATAATATTTATTTTATTTTCACTTTTCACTTTTGTTGTATATAACTTTGTTTCTTTTGTCTTGTTTCTTCTTCCTTTTATTCTATTCCTACACGTGCATGAGAGTGTGGTCACGTACATCAAGTGGTAGACTTTGTAGGGTATCCTCATCATTTTCAGAAAATATGGCCGAAGAAGATAATCAATCATTTCATAATGAAAATAATGAGAATAACCGTGCTAGAACACTTAGAGACCACATGAATCCCACAAGAACAAGTGCACCATCATGCATAGTTTTTCCTCCTAATGCATCTCATTTTAATTTTAAACCAGATATTATTCAACTTTTACCTTCTTTTCATGGCTTAGAATTAGAAAATCCATACTTGCATTTAAGGGAATTTGAGGAGGTCTGTAACACATATAATAATTTAAATTATAGCATGAACACCATCAGATTAAAGCTTTTCCCTTTTTCATTAAAAGATAAAGCTAAAACATGGCTACAAAATTTAAGACCAGGATCCATTCGTGCTTGGGATGAAATGCAAGCTTGGGATGAAATGCAACAATGAAATGCAACAATAGTTTTTCAAGAAGTTTTTCCCATCTCACAGAATAAACTCTTTCAAAAGACAAATCACTACTTTCACTCAAAAACCAGGAGAAACATTTTACCAATGTTGGGATAGGTATCGAGACTTACTTAGTACTTGCCCTCATCATGGTTTTGAAACATGGAGATTGGTTTCACATTTCTATGAAGGGTTAACACCTAGAGATAGGCAAATGGTTGAATTGATGTGCAATGGAACCTTTAAAGATAAAGACCCTGATGAAGCAATGGAGTACTTAGACTTGTTAGCTGAAAATGCTCAAAATTGGGACACCGCGGGTATTTATGAGGCACCGAGTAAAACTCAACCTGATGCATCTAGTAGAGGTATGTACAACCTTAGGGAAGATCATGACCTTCAAGCCAAATTTGCATCTTTAGCTAGAAAAGTCGAGGCACTAGAATTGAAAAAAAGTGGTCAAGTAAAATCTCTTGAAAACATTGTTTGTCAAATCTGTGAAACAAATGAACACTCAACTAGTAACTGTCCAACCTTGCCTTCTTTTAAGGAATGTCTCCATGAACAAGCCCATTCTTTAAACAGTTTCCAAAGGGCCAACCACAACCCATACTCCCAAACATACAACCCTGGTTGGAGAAATCACCCAAATTTTAGTTGGAAGAGTGAGAACAACAATGCACAAACTTCACAATCACTATTTCAAGCACACCATAATTTTCAAAATTCTCATGGATATGCACCTCCTTATGCTCCACCTCCTAGAAGAAATCTTGAGGAAACATTGCATGCATTCATTGAAAAGCAAGAGACAATCAATACTCAACTTGCTCAAAACATGACAGATTTTAAAGATACTCTTGCAAAATTAACATCTGCTCTCAGTTTTCAAGAGAAAGGTAAGTTTCCATCTCAACCACAACAAAATCCCAAAGGGCAATACAATGCAAATGCAAGTAGTTCTGGAAGCCAACACATGGATCAAGTCAAATCAGTCACTACTCTGCGCAGTGGTAAGGTTATTGAAAAACCCTCTCTTGAACCTTATGAGAAAGATGATGAGTCAATCTCTAAGGGTAAGGAAGGGGTTGAATCTGAAAATTGCAAAGAAAAGACTGATTCTCCGCCAGCACTTCCATTTCCTCAAGCTATGACCAAACAAAGGAAAGTCAATCACAACTCTGAAATTTTTGAAATTTTCAAACAGGTAAGGATCAATATACCTTTGCAGGATGCTATTAAACAAGTTCCTTCCTATGCTAAATTTTTGAAAGATCTATGCACTGTGAAGAGGAAACTGAATGTGAAAAAGAAAGCCTTTCTAGCCGAACAAGTAAGTGCTATTCTTCAAAACAATAATGCTTTGAAATATAAAGACCCTGGTTGTCCTACAATTTCTTGCTTTATTGGAGAGCATAAAATTGAAAGAGCCTTACTTAATCTTGGTGCTAGTGTGAATTTACTTCCATATTCAGTTTTTCAGAGTCTCAATCTAGGTGAGTTAAAACCAACTTCTATAACTCTTTTACTTGCCGATAGATCTATAAAAGTGCCTAGAGGAATAATTGAAGATGTGTTAATACAAGTCGATAAATTCATTTATCCTGTGGATTTTATTGTCTTGGACACACAACCAGTTGAAGTATGTAATTCATTTCCTGTTATTTTAGGATGTCCATTTCTTACAACTTCTAATGCATTGATTAATTGTAGGAATGGACTGATGAAGCTATCATTTGGAAACATGACATTGGAGATGAATGTTTGGTGGTGGTGGCCTGAATATTTTCAACATTTGCAAGCAACCTAGAGATGATAATGATTTACAGGAAGTGGACTTTACTAAAAAATTAATTCATGATCAATTTCCAACCACTTCCAATGAAATTGAGATTGATGAATCTGATGATTTGCAAATGATTTATTTTCAGGAAGAATCAAAGACAAGTAATTGGAGGCCACAAATTGAGGAATTGCCACCACGATCAATTAAGTCCATACCTTCAAGTGTTCAACCACCAAAACCTGATTTGAAGCCGTTGCCATCCAAACTCAAATACTCATTTTTGGGAGAAAATGAAACTTTTTCGGTAATAATCTCTTCCAAACTTAATGCATATCAAGAAGGTAAGTTATTACAAACTCTGAAAATGCACAAAAATGCATTAGGATGGACCATAGCTGATATAAAAGGAATTAGTCCTTTGATTTGTACACACAGAATTATCTCTTCCAAACTTAATGCACATCAAGAAGGTAAGTTATTACAAACTCTGAAAATGCACAAAAAAGCATTAGGATGGACCATAGCTGATATAAAAGGAATTAGTCCTTTGATTTGTACACACAGAATTTATTTAGAGGAAAATGCTAAACCCTCTAGAGAAATGCAACGAAGGCTAAATCCTAATATGAAAGAAGTAGTGAAAAATGAAGTCATTAAGCTTCTAGATAATGAAATCATTTATCCTATTTCTGACAGCAAATGGGTAAGTCTTACCCAAGTTGTACCCAAGAAGTCTGGAGTCACTGTGATAACAAATGAGAACAATGAGTTAATTCCCATTAGAACTGTTACTGGTTGGCACATGTGCATTGACTATAGGAAACTTAATTCAATGACTAGAAAAGATCATTTTCCTTTACCTTTCATGGATCAAATCCTAGAAAGAGTTGCAGGTCATGAATTTTATTGTTTCCTAGATGGCTATTCGGGTTACAACCAAATTGAAATTGCATTGGAAGATCAAGAAAAGACTACTTTCACATATCCATTTGGTACTTTTGCATATCGAAGGATGCCTTTTGGATTATGTAATGCACCAGCCACATTTCAAAGATGCATGCGTAGTATATTTAGTGATATGGTTGAACATTTTCTTGAGATTTTGATGGATGATTTTTCTGTTTTTGGCGATTCATTTGATGATTGTTTGACTAACTTAGAAAAGGTTTTGACCAGGTGTGAAGAGAAGAATCTTGTGCTGAATTGGGAAAAATGTCATTTTATGGTAACAAACGACATTGTACTTGGTCACATTGTTTCATCAAAAAGAATTGAGGTTGACAAATCTAAAATCGAGTTAATTGCAAACTTGCCAACACCAAAATCTCTTAAAGATGTTAGATCATTCCTAGGACATGCTGGTTTTTATAGAAGGTTCATCAAAGATTTTAGTGTAATATCTAAGCCTTTAAGTAACCTTCTAACAAAGGATACTATTTTTGAATGGACTGAATATTGTGAAGAAGCCTTTGTTGAACTTAAAAACTTGCTTACTTGTGCTCCTATCATTCAACCTCCCGATTGGGCATTACCTTTTGAAATAATGTGTGATGCTAGTGATTATGCCGTAGGTGCTGTTTTGGGACAAAGAAAAGATAAGAAACCTTATGTAATTTACTATGCAAGTAAAACTTTAAATAGTGGTCAAATGAATTATACCACCACTGAAAAAGAATTACTTGCAGTAGTATTTGCATGTGAAAAATTCAGATCTTATCTTGTTGGCTCACCTGTTGTTGTTTTTAGTGATCATGCAACATTGAAATATCTTCTTTCTAAGAAAGATTCTAAGGCTAGATTGGTGCGGTGGATTTTATTACTTCAAGAATTTGATATCACAATCAAAGATAAGAAAGGCAGCAAAAATGTTGTCGCAGATCACTTGTCAAGATTGACAACAGATTTAAAACTGACATCACACCAATCAATGACTACTTTCCCGATGAATCTTTACTTTCTGTCTCTACAATGCCTTGGTTTGCTAATATTGTCAATTTTCTTGTTTTAGGATAATTGCTAGCTCATTGGAGTACCCAAGATAAAAGAAAGTTCTTAAACGAAGTGAAGAACTTTTATTGGGATGATCCTTATTTATTCAAATATTGTCCTGATCAAATATTTCAAAGATGCATTCCTGACAATGAGGTAAGTAGTGTCATTAAATTTTGTCATTCTAAGGCATGTGGGGGCCATTTCTCGTCAAGAAAGACAACTGCAAAAATCTTACAAAGTGGATTTTATTGGTCCACCATGTTCAAAGACTCACATGCATTCTGCAAGTCTTGTGAAAATTGTCAACAGTTGGGATCTATTTCAAAACGTCACATGATGCCTTTAAATCCTATTATTGTCATTGAGATCTTTGACTGGTGGGGTATAGATTTCCCTCCATCATTTGGTTTCTTATACATATTAGTCATAGTAGATTATGTTTCAAAATGGATAGAGGCAATTCCAAGTCGAAACAATGATCACAAAACAGTGATAAAGTTTTTGAAAGAAAACATTTTGAGTCGATTTGGAGTCCCTCGAGCCATAATAAGTGATGGTGGAACACATTTCTGCAACAAGTCATTTGAGTCTTTAATGAAGCAATATGGAATCACACACAAAGTTGCCACCCCTTATCACCCTCAAACAAGTGGACAAGTAGAGCTTGCTAATAGGGAGATCAAACATATTTTGGAGAAAACAGTGAACCCTAATAGGAAAGACTGGTCTTTAAGACTTAATGATGCACTTTGGGCTTATCGAACTGCTTATAAAACATCATTAGGTATGTCACCTTATAGACTAGTCTATGGAAAACCTTGTCACTTGCCTGTGGAACTTGAACATAAAGCTTATTGGGCTATTAAAGCTTTCAATTCAAATCTGGATGATGCTAGTCAACTGCGAAAATTACAAATAAATGAGCTTGAGGAAATAAGAAATGATGCACATGAAAATTCAAGAATTCATAAAGCAAGAATTAAAGAGTTTCATGACAAGAAAATACTGAGAAAAACATTCAATGTTGGTCAAAAAGTCTTGCTTTATAATTCTCGACTGCATTTATTTCCTGGAAAATTAAGATCAAGATGGAGCGGTCCTTTTATTGTGAAACATGTGTATCCATATGGGGCCTATGACATCGAGAATCCAAAGAATAACAATGTTTTTAAGGTAAATGGACATCATCTGAAAGTTTACTTTGACAATTGTTTAGTTGAACATGACTCTATTGAATTGGGTGATCTTGTATATAAAGATTGATTTTTTTTTTTTGTTTCTTTTTGAGTGATTTTTACTAGTTTCTCTCACCCTGGTCAAATGGCGGATAACGGTACTCCGTGACTTAAGTCGGTTCTTTCAGTTTCCCACAATAACTGATATCTGTGTATATATTTGTGCAATTCTTTGAATCTCTCTTCCAATTCTCATTTGATAATGGACACTAATCTTGAAAAATTGAAAAAGTATTTTCCCGCTCTGCCTCAGAATGCAATTACAAAAATTTACCGTGCTAGATGTGCAAGATTGAGATTGTTAATGAATCATGGAATTCCTGAAGATATTCGCTGGTTGATTGAAGCAAAGGTTTGATTATCAGGTGAGTCCTCTAATTCCATCATTTCACACATGCTTGGAACAGGTAAAAGCACTTTTGCAAAGAAACGTCAAGCAAAACGACTGAAAGTCTGTCATCGATGTGCTAGATGGACTTGTAATACACAATGTCGTTCTTTAGGAATGGTATCTATAAACCGTGAAGATAAAATACAATTCATTAAGGATGGCCTGAGTAAGGAGTCTATGGAAAGTTTCCAATTGAATAATAAGAGTTTATACTTAGATAATCTTCTATGGACTCTTGAGACGCATCCTAGTGGAGATGTCCATCGTGCAATTCATGATTTATGACCACTATTTCATAAAGAACATGATCGACTTATGTTTTTCTATTTTACGCTTTGATTACTAGGGACTAGTAATAAGCTGGTTGGGGGGTGTGATTAGTACTTAAAAGTGCATTTTTATCATGGTTTTATATCATCATTTTGCACTTGAAGTATCAATAACTCCTTAACCAAAGCATGTTTTATAATAATATATCTAATAATATAAGATACCTTTAATTTGTGGTAAATGTTCATTTTAAATGCAGGCCTATCACATAAATGAAAGGATTGATTGATGACTTGAAGAACTTAAATTGCAAGGATAAAAAGATGGCCAAACTTAGAAAAGAGATGTCAGTGCAATCCAAATCAGAACACTGTTCGGTAATTGGGTCATATCTGGAGCTATATATCTCAGATTTAGGTCCAATTTATATGGATGGAAAGGTAAGACATAGGCCTACAACTTTCATATGGAGTCCAAGATCTAAAAAGGCCATTTTCAAGTCCAAATTGTAGCAACAACAAAGAAGCCCGAATCTGTCTTCCAGCCCGAGCACTGTTCAGTATTTTGGCCATATCTGGAGTTCTAGAAGTCCAAATGAGCTGAACGTTTTACACAAGAAAGCTGAGACAATTGCCTACAACTTTCATGTTTTCAACTGGCTCCAATTTTGACGTTATCAATGAAGTTTTGGGCAGACAAGAGAAGATAAGGTTTGTCACCAAGTCATAAGTTGGCCACCTACTTATCAATTAGTCATCAAATCAATAGTTCTCAATTTTGGCCTATAAAAGGAGGCATTTGCCATGCATTTAGGCATCTTGGTTTCCAGATCAAGATCATGCTCTTCCTTTCTCTCTTTGTATTTTTTATGCTTTGCTTTCATTAATATCAAGTTTATGTCTTTCAATTCCTTTCCTTTGCTTTGTTAACTTTTATCTTATTTATGTTCTTGTTTTGTTTATTTATTTTTCTTTCTTTTATTATGTTTAGCTTCTATTTTGCTTTCTTTCATTATGTCTAGCTAAGTTAGTTATGTCAAGGTGAAAAGGTTACACTAATGGTGTAAGAATAAGTATAGTGTAAACTTAATATGGACTTTAATGTTTGATACTAACATGTTTTGTATTTGTTATCTTGTTCACTCTTTAATACTTTGCTTGTTAAATGACTAATCTTGATTTATGTTGTATAACACTTGGTACAACAAATGCTTGGCACTTTCATAGCCCATAATGTATGGTATAACCGACACCTGAGCTATGAAAGGAACTTGATTTGTTGTTAACATAAGTTATAATGATGAATGCTTGACGAGATTTACAAGTACTAGCATTAATCGAATAAGATGACTAATATAATCATGTTAACAATTTATAATATGATTGGAACCTCCTTTGTGTGTGGTTTCCAATTGAATAATAAGAGTTTATACTATACTTGTTTGACATACCATTAGTGGAACCTCTAACCTTGATATTTGTTATTATCATTGTTTAATCGTTACATTAATATTCCATCTCAAAGTTCTCATCTTCTTCTTCTTCTTCTCCTTCTTTTTCTTTATTATTATTATTATTATTATTATTATTACTACAACTACTAGTATTATTATTATTATTATTATTATTATTATTATTATTACTGCTATTATTATTAATGTTACTATCATTGTTGTTATTATTGTTATTACTATTATTATTGTTGTTGTTG
The DNA here is from genome assembly GCF_000495115.2 of Populus euphratica. Classification (NCBI taxonomy): domain Eukaryota; kingdom Viridiplantae; phylum Streptophyta; class Magnoliopsida; order Malpighiales; family Salicaceae; genus Populus; species Populus euphratica. Next base: position 111 of record NW_011500936.1, on the reverse strand, counting down.
TTATTATTATTGTTATTGTACTATTGTCATTTATAATTTGTACAATTAACCTCCCTGTGGTTCGACCCCGGTCTTGTCGGGTTATTTATTACTTCGACACTCCTGCACTTG